>NC_081409.1:201666448-201913948 GCF_030272615.1 Cryptomeria japonica | reverse complement strand
AGTATCTAATTGACATTGATGAGAATATATTGAAGTCAATGCCCAATAAAATGAATGAATGAACTTGTAGGAGAATGGTTAAAAGAATATGGCAAAACTATTTTAAAAACTTAAATCAAACCGCAAGATGTCAATTAATTGTTCAAATGATTAAAAATTTGAATTTTAGAGAGACAATAAAAATTCTAGGCCTAAGATCATCTGAAAGTAACAGTGAAAGAACTATTGTCAGAAATATATTTGATGCATATCAATCTATTGGTTCAAAATCATGTAGTAAAGATTCTAATGCTACTCGATGTGTCATTACATCAACCATAATGAGCAAGAAAATAAAAAAAGATCGTTTGATAAGAAAAACAAGTAAGTCATTAAATGTTAGTAGAACAACATTAAGTAAAACATTAAAGAGGCGGGAACAAATAGAGGAACCTAACAATAATTCTCTTTGGGCATTCTCGGGTAGACTATCATGAAAAGACAAGGTTGTTGTTGATGCACTAAAAACATTAATTGAAATTTTTTGGCATGACAACACAAGAGTATCGCCCAACCAAAGAGATGTTGTTAGAAGGTGAATTGGGTCTAAAAATTGTGAGCCACATGCCAAACAATATTTGGATATGACTCAAAATAAATTTTATGAAAGATTCCTTCAAAAGTTTCCTCCAATATTCTTTGAAATGGCAAAACCTTTTTATATTAAGATTAATCATGTACGCACGACATCTTGTTGTAGGATGCATATTGAATTTTCCATGCAGTATGATATTTTTCGTCATATTTGTTCTACTTTGCACACTAGCGATGTTTTGCAAGAATGTAATATACAAGCACCTCCTAAGTCGGTAAGAGAATTTATTTCAAGTGTGCTATGTAATAGACATGATGGTTGTATTTATTATAAGATGCCTTGTTTGGAAGGTTCTTGTGCTATATGTGGTGGTTTGCAACATTTACCAAGATGTGTACATTTGGAGAGCACACATGAAATTGGTATGAAACTGGTTTCTTTTGGAAAATACAAGACAACCACATATGGAGTTAAAGATGTAAAACATTTGAAGAGATGTGAGCTAGTAAAAAATGATATATGTGTAGCTCAATTTATGAAAATGTTTCAAGAGAAACTAGTTTATGAGTACATAATGCATACACATAGAGCTCGATGGTTAGATGAGCAATTCAAGTTATGTAAGGACACATTTCCTCTTGGCACCATTGTCTCTATCATTGATTTCGCTGAAAATTATACACTATAACCTCAAAATGAAGTGCAATCCATGTATTATCACTCTACACAAGTTTCTATTTTTGTACACAGCATTTATGCATGCAGATGATAGCATAGAGGAGGATAGAAAGGTTGTAAGAGAGTATCACTTCTACATAAGTGATGATCATACTCATTCATCAGAGTTTGTACAAGGATGATTTAAATTTTTCTATGATATTTTAAGGGAAAGGAACATATGATACAACCAACACTTAATATGGTCAGATAATTGAACCACACAATTCAAGAATGCAAGGATGTTTTATTGGTTGATAAGGATGCATGTGACAAGCGGTGTACAACATTTTTGGAATTTCACTGAGGCTGGACATGGTAAGGGAGAGCACGATGGTGTAGGAGCATGTGTGAAAAGAGCCCTAGCCAGGGAAGAATTGAAGTACGAAGGTGGTGCTGAGTTGGTAGATGCAGAAACAATTGTGTGATGGTGTAAGTCTACGATGGGTCCAGGTAATCTAGGTACATCATTGGTTCGTAGATATTTTTGGTTGATCACTGAATCTAACATTGAAAACTATCTAGATTGTTGTATAGTTGCAGGATCGAGTGACATGCACTCATTTATGAGTTCAAATTCAAGTTCACTGGTAATTTATATGAGACAGATGGTATGTTTTTGATCTTCATGCATGTATTGTTTATGGGAAGAATGTGAATCACAATAGTGGGTTGACAAATGGTCTTGTAGACCGTTGGTTCCCATTGATTCATATCAAATTCCCAAAGCACTACAATTGAGCTAGATGGAGACATCAGTGAATTTTGACCATGTATCTGACCTAGTGGATTCAGGTGATTTTTTGAGTTAATTTTTTTGCAAGTATTCTTTTTGGTTCATTTTGTTGTACATCATACTTTATTTTTGGTATTGATTAACACTTTATAAAATGCAGGTCATGTGTATGCAGTTGTTGCAAAAGAAAACAATGAAGAAGGAACAAATTACTATTTGTGTCATTGTGTTGAGCCTAAAAGAAAATTGACAACCACAATCATTAACGGAGAGGGTATTGAGTACCCAATAGGGTCTGTTATCATGACAGGAACATGGCTTTAGAGATACCCTATCAAGAATTCTGATGTTTGGTTGTTTGAGGACTTTAAAACACACAGACATATTCTTCATTTCTCTAACCTTGTTTTTGCAACAAATATTCATTTGATGAAGTATCGTGGTAGACCTCATAACAAGATTTTATGGAAAGTTCGTGAATCTGACCATGAGGCAATACTTGACACAATACGGGTTAGAGCCGATCCTAAAGGCTCACTTGATTGATTCTATGGTTTAGAGTAGAATGATTTTGAGAATTTTGTATAAATCATTGATGAATTGTTCTATATTCATTTTTTGTATATATAAATGCCCATGAGCTGATTTTTACAAGTTTAGGGGCATAATTTTGTATATTTAAATGGAAATGAGCTGATTTGTACATATGTACATGCCAAATTTTGTATATTAAAATGGCGATGAGATGAATCACACATATTGTAATGCCAAATTTTGTATAAAAGCCCATGAGATGATTTGTATATTAAAATGGTGATGAGTTGAATCGCACATATTGTAATGCCAAATTTTGTATAAAATCCCATGAGATGATTTGTAAGACATTTTTTTGTATAATCAAATAGCCAAGAGCTGATTTGACCATATTTAGAGGCAAATTTTTGAATAATATGTGACAATGTTTTGTGACTATTTTGTGTGTCAATGTTTTGTGACTATGTTTTGAGAATATGTGATGTGTCCCTGGTCAATCATGAGCATTCTTGATTCTTGTATAATCATGGAGAATTATTTGAGTCATTATCGGGTCATAGGGGTCATAGATTGAGACTAGATACAATTTGAGCAAAATTGTCATTGTTGTCAAAAATATTGTCAAAAAAGTTGTCAAGCAACTTCTACATTGCATCGGTAGGGTATGACACTCGAAATTCTGGTGTGTTGGGATGCATGACAGGGGCATGCCTATCGTAAAACTACCCACCCGGATGCGCTCATGACATTGGTTTGTGCACACGACGAACTGAATCAATTCTAGCCAATCTTGCAACTTTTCTTTGCATGCAGCTGATGACTTTTGCAGCAGGCGAAAAAATGCTACCAATCAAAAATGGCTCTGAGTCATCAAAAACCAAGATAGGCCATTGTAGAGGAGCCTCACCCGACCCCACGGGATCAAACAGATCGACCATATGTGTCCTGGATTGGAAGAAACAGTCCGTCAAGTTTTGACAATTTTTTGGACTCAGGGCACTTGACAGATTGCACCGGTACAGAATGATTCTTGACGTTCTGGCACTATGGGATGCACGACAGGGGCATGCCTAGTGTAAAAATACCCACTCGGACGCATTCGCGATGTCGGTTTGTGCACACGACTAACTGAATCAATTCTAGCCAATCTTGCAACTTTTCATTGCATGCAACTGACGACTTTTGCAGCAAGCGAAAAAATGCTACTAATTGAAAATGGCTCCGAGTCATCAAAAAATGAGACAGACCATTGTAGAGGAGCCTCATGCAACCCCATGGGATCAAACAGATCAATTGTATGTGTCTTAAATTAGATGAAACAGTCCGTCAAGTTTTGACAATTTTTCGGACTCAGGGCACTTGAGAGATCGCACCGGTACGGTATGACTCTCGATGTTATGGTGCTTTGGGATGCATGAAAGGGGCATGCCTAGTGTAAAACTACCCACCTAGATGCACTTGCGATGTCGGTTTGTGCACATGATGAACTGAATCAATTCTAGCCAATCTTGCAACTTTTCATTGCATGCAATTGACGACTTTTGCAGTAGGCAAAAAAATGCTACTAATAAAAAATGGCTCCGATTCGTCAAAAAATGAGATAGGCCATTATAGAGTAGCCTCACATGACCCCACGGGATCAAATGGATTGATTGTATGTGTCCTGGATTGGAAGAAACAGTCCGTCAATTTTTGACAATTTTTTGGACTCAAGGCATTTGAGAGATCGCATCGGTACGGTATGACTCTCGACGTTCTGGTGCTTTGGGATGCATGACAAGGGCATGCCTAGCGTAAACCTGCCCACTCGGACGTGCTCACAATGTTGGTTTGTGCACATGATGAATTGAATCAATTCTAGCCAATCTTGCAACTTTTCATTGCATGCAACTGACGACTTTTGCAGTAGGCGAAAAAATGCTACCAATCGAAAATGACTCCTAGTCATAAAAAACCAAGATAGAAAATTGTAGAGGAGCCTCACATGACCCCATGGGATCAAACAGATCGATAATATGTGTCCTGGATTGGAAGAAATAGTCCGTCAAGTTTTGACAATTTTTTGGACTCAGGGCACTTGAGAGATCGCACCAGTACAGAATGACTCTCGACGTTCTGGTGCTTCGGGATGCATGACAGGGGAATGCCTAGTATAAACCTTCCCACTCGGACGCGCTCGTGACGTTGGTTTGTGTACATGACAAACAAAATTTTACCATTGCGAGTGTGAGGGTTCTCTCGCACCAAACACATTGTTGTTTATATTCATATTGTTGATTTTTGTTGTTTATATTCATATTGTTGATTACATATGCAAATATTCATTTAAATTTATAAAAGGGCAGCCACCAAATACAACGAATACACAATAATGAACTGAATACAAGGATTTTTGTAGGGTTAATTCAACATTTTAGAAATTTTATCAAATCATATTCCACGATTGCAATGTTTTATATCATATATTTTTGTTGTTTATATTCATATTTTTTATTACATATGCAAATATTCATTTAAATTTATAAAAGGACAACCACAAAATATAATGAATATAAAATAATGAACTCATTACACATTTATTGGATCGAATATTGATATTTATATATATAAAAAAATGCATGTTTTCTAAGTCAATACGAGTATTACAAAAATGTGGCATATGCCATGTCCAAATTGATATACAATAAAAATGTAGAATATATCTACATGTATTGGTCATTCTATGACCAAAACTAACACTATATGATCCTAAACTTGTGGTGGATCATCAAAATCAAGCCTCTTCGATGCAGTACGCGGCTTTGTAGATGGCTGCAAAACCACAATTCAAAAGCCAAGTTAGAATTCTTTTGTAGAAAATAGTTCACAATTAACAACATAACTATGCATTTAACTTTAATTCCTTTGCAATTGAAATGTAGATTACCTCATCGGTTGATCTAGGAGCTAATGTCTTCGCTCTCCTCTCCTTGTCACTCTTAGGAGTTTTCTTGAAGACATACTTAAATGGATCCACGTTATGGCCATACTGCGAAGGGGTCTATTGTAGATTAAATGTACAATTAATACAATGTACTAACAAAAAATATATCAAAAACACTTAAAAAGCTATAATATAGAGAACAATGATGTACCTGTGCCTGAGACGCTTCTCCAATGGATTGAGGATGGCTCACCATCGATGTAGAAACTGTTGCTATTACCTATACAAAAAATATTCAAAGATTAAATACAATTAATATAATGATAAGTATTGAAGGTTAAAAACAATTAATTTTACATATCAAACAAAAGTGTACTGGATCCTGAGATGCTTCTCCAGTGCAAGGAGGAGGGTTCGCCATTGACAAAATAGGTATGGATATTTCCAGTATGAAAAAACTATAAGATTATAATATATCACAAGTTCACATGTACGTATGCATATAATCATGAAATCAAGAAAATAAAGTAGAGATACATACCTCTGCCCTCTCTTGATTCACGGGTGAATCAGGTGCATTCAATAAATCCACAAAGCTCAATGGCCGCTGTACATGTAAAATAGACAAAAAACACTAATCAATCTACAAACCCCAACTAATACTTGATTTCAACATTTTCAAACAATTGTACAACTAAAAATGTGTTCAATTACCTTCTTCCCACGTTTTGGCGTCTTCGAGGAATTCTTTTTCTTAGGACGATCCCTAGACGCGGAGGAGGTACCCTAAAAAAACAAAATTAACATGAGATAATAGTAAAGATAATAAATTAAACATAATTTTAAAAATCTAAAATGAATTGACTTGCATATTCCATCAAAACAATACATAAAAAGAGTTGTACAAAATATGATACCATATAGCTTTGTAGGCCAAAATCGATCGCTGAGAGTGTGATGTCATCAATCTGGGACATTTCATCCCCTGTCAACACCTACAAACCATAAATTGGACCAAGCATTAAAGATAGTTAATATGTCTTGTATTTTTTTGAATTCAAAGTGTACTATTCTATTTTAACATGTTACAAAATTTATACCTCAGGCATCGAAGTTGCAATTATAGTAACTGGGGGAGGTGTATGGGATACCGCTACTGCATCCTGAAATGCATATTAGTTGTCTCAATTTAAATCAATGTATAAATGAAAATTCATTTATGTAATTACAAATTTAAAGTGACTGATAAATAAAATGTTATGAATTCAAATCAACACACCTGTGTCTATGGCTCATGGGCAAACACCATGTCCATCAACTCATCTATCAGCGTGACATCCTCAACTGTGTGAGCCTGACATCTACAACCGCAAATCGTGCACATATGATATGAGGTTCCATCTGCACTGGCTACATCATCTATCCCCGAGCAATTGACACAGATATGCTGGATGGGCTCTTTGTTGCCCTCTAATGGCTCATCATCCAATACAATAGGGTGTGATAATGATGTCCCATGTTGGATGATGGCACCAGTCAATGCTGTGGCCGCCTGAAGAGTCTGTAGCTCCATCGACTCTTTCAGCTCTAATGGGTCAACATGATGCACCTTGGGTTTGGGTGCTAGGGGGCGGTGACTCTCTGCGGCTAATCGCCTATGGGCTCCAGGTCTATCTTGGGCAGAGCCACCACCTCTACCATGAAACTCTCTCATGTCAAAATAGTTTGGCCACATATTGAGCATAAAATCACAATATATTCACAGGTAAATGAGACCCAATTTTTTTTAAAAAACTTTTTTTACTAGGCACCGTGTACACGGTTTTATTTGGATTATTAGCGTGTACGCACTCATTTTCCTATGAGTAGCATGCACGCGCTCAATTTCCTAGGCGTAGCGTGTACGCGCTCATTTTCCTAAAAGCAGCGTGTACACGCTACCTTTTTTAGGCTCGGGAAGAACAAACCTAAGTGCGTACGCAGGAATTTCAAATTTTAAAACCGCGTACGCGCTGCTTGTTTTTCCATGTTTTTTTTGGGTGGTGTCCACTTTTCTGACCATCTTTGTGCACATGCCCTGATACAAGCACATACTACTATGCCATAAAATTGGAAATAGACATAGTTGAATTCCCCTGATTAAGACCTTAGAGGAAAGTGATTGCAATTTACAAATCTAAGAAAATTTCAGCAGCATTTCGACATATAGATTTAATACTTTAGCATCATGAAATAAGAATAATGAGACATAAGAGAGAACACATATATATATGGGGAAAACCCTTTCAGGTAAAAAACCCCACTCTCATAAACATTGAGCCAATGTATTATTCAACAACAAGTTACAATACATTTATAGGCTCTAAGCCTTTACATGGAGATTTACATCTTGCTCCATCCTGGAGAAAATCTGATAGCATAACCCTGTAATAATGAACTCCTCTCCTCTTATAAATCAGCTAAGGCATCAACATATAAATATAGACCAACATAAAGAGTTAGATGCCCATGGTTTCGAAAACCATCTTCAACATCTAAGAGGTAAGTTGTGTAATAAACAATATCTTGTTAATCCCATGACACGATGCTCATAGCAACTTCCAAGGCAACAACACGTATCTCATCCATGATGGTCATCTTGCTAAATACAATGTAAAGACAACATAGAATTTACTATGACCAAGAATAGGCACCTTCCTTACCTCACACCACTTGTACAAGTCAACTCCACCATAAATGGAAATAGCTAAAATACAACTCCAATACATAATAGAAGTTGAAAACCTAGACTCTTTAGTTAACACAAGAAAATACCAAATCAATTTCCACTCCAACATAGCATCTTCCAAGTGGGTACCAACTTCCTATAAAATAAGGAATGTGCCCTTTCATCACCTGCCATGTAGGATGCCACCTCACCAAGAGTACCCACAAAGTGAATGACAACTTAGGAAGTTTATATCTTAGATAAATCAGTTAGGCAACAATTAATTAATTTGGCATGTTAGGACTCTAAGGTTGAGACACCTTAATCCCAATAGTTCCATATTCGAGGTGGTAGAGAGTTCAAATGATATTCCATCCATGATTTCTAAGCAGAGAAATTTGTGCCATCAAACTTCGGTTCCTTTAAATAGACTTCTTGTGCCATCCCGAACCTTTCTCAAGTGGTTAAGCTCATCTTACAGGAACCTTTATCTAATACCAATTGTTGAACACACCACATGACTGAGGGCGATGTGGAGGGTGGGGGGCAGGGGGTGGTGAATTATTCCAGACCTTAGAACAACTTACAATCCTTAAACTTCAAACCATAATTAACTTTTATTTACAAACATGAAATATAAAACCACAAAGCACAACACACACACGAACACCATATTTACGTGGAAAACCCAAGAAGGGAAAAACCACAATGAAATCACACTTAGAATATGAACAATTGACTATAATATTTTAGGCTCAAGGCCAAGAAGCTCACTAAACCTTATTAGAATTGCAAAACTAAGATGCACACGTTTAGGAAAATATACAAAAGAATTACATTATTCAAGCGCATTGCTCTAGGGCAAGATACAAAAAATTGCATAGGCTCCCAAAGGACTCACTGTCTTTTGATAGGTACGTGGAATAATGAATTGTAATGAACAAGATCTCCTGATCATTAAACTATCATTGAATAATTATGTCAAGCGAACAATATCATGGCAAACATCTTTGATTTCATTAACTGTCTCAACATACTATCGCACTAAAGATATGATCATCAAAGAAAATTACAAATTGAAATTCACAATTTTGCTACTTGCATATCATTCAAATCCAATTCTCAACAATCCATAGTTTAAATCACACATCCACACTTCCATTTATACAAAGCTATACATTGAAACCCTTAACTAGGTGTGCCACATAAAAAATATACAAGAATTACATAATGTCAGCCACCCTAACCAAAAATACACGATGCAATCCACTCTAGGAGATAAAGGGAACCCAAATACATTAGAATGCATATTACAAAGTCTATTCTAATGAACCACACATGCTAGAACATCGACCAGATTTGGCATCAATTGTAACGTGTAGAAAAATGATGAAAAGAGTTAACTAGTCATCCCAAAAACATCATCCTATGCAAAGTACTTAATGTAGATCTACACACACTATGGTGAGACCCATATCAATATCATAAATCAACCTCCAAAGAATATCCGAACCAAAAAGGTATGATCCAAATAAAAATATACCACCTAAGTCAGTCATAGACCAACATAGTTGACAACACTGAGCACCGAGCGACATAGAGTTCTTCACTTGTCAAACAAACCAACACTAGAAATCAGAGCTAGAGCATTGCACAAAACATACGAATATTTTCTCCATGCCACAACACTTGAATTATCACAGCGGAGCAATTAAGAGTGTTCTCTAGAGCAGTCTTGACAGACAACCTCACTGTCAACAATGAGAACCTGAAAACATGATAGTTTAACAAGGCCATAAACAACAAGAACTAGAAGAATGCTTTTGAAGAATGCACTTGAGTCATTCTTCTATAAAGATATTTAAATACTCTTTCTTGCATATTGAAACGTCCACTACACTAGCCTTCTAGAAACACCTCATACTAACACAATATCATAACTTGACAACATGACAATATCTGAATACTCATTTCGAGACCATCTACAACATCCACACTACACACAATGACATCAATGACAACTCTAGACAGGTTGACATCAATGATAACATAAGAAACATAGCTCAAATTTCCAACACCAATGCCTTTACACAAGCCCACAAGCCCTCCTTACTAACTCAACCAGTAAAAATTCAGTACTTTCATATGTCTTTTCTTTTTCTTTTATTAAAAAAGGGAGAAGATATTAAACGATTGGAACAATTTCTTTGTTATTGATGCCTCTTCGAAGCTAAGAATTACAACTTCAAGTCTAATGCGATAACATCACTTGCACAAATCTAGCAATTTCAGAAATGGGCTTCTCTATCTTTTGAGTATATTAAGACCTTAAAGTGATTAATTTGTATATCTTTTAAACTAGTGAATAGCCATCACCAGGATTTTGTCAATTGTTGGAGACAAAAGATAAGATTAATCAAATTGTACTGAAAACTAGTGCAACAGTTTTCTTTTGAGGGAAAAAGTAGTATTCAATAAAACCAAATATATATAACTACATCGCTAGTTTGTTTTTTTAAAAGTACGTAAGCACAAAAGGCGGTTTCCATGAAAAAATAGTCATAAATATTAAGTATGTAACTATATCTGATAGAAAATCCATTAGGAAATATTATTCACTGAAATATATCAGTTAATGACATATAATCACTTTATTATTAAGAATATCCCAGTCAAGGATAGAAATTCTCAAGCAACTATTAAACGATGTTTATGTTTTTATTTTAAAATTTGTTGTCTCGAAACTAAGTTGAGAAAAAGAAATTTTAATCAACATACATGTACCCAGAAAATGCCATTGTAAATCTACATTGAACACAAGCACATGAAAACCTTTAAAGCGTTAAATATACTATTCCAATTCCAATTCCTAGATATTATTCCAAATTCTTTCATCAAGATGTAATGCAGACTAAAGGTGAGGAAGATATTGTACCCCAAATCCCACCTCCAAATTTGTTAATTAAGCCATCATGGAATGAAAGCTAACTTCCTCTCCCAAAAAAATATACAAGTGCCAAGCAACTTACAAAGTGCACAAATTCCAAATAAAGAATACATGATAAAGTTGGTTGTTAGTCTGATAGCACCACTTGCATGCAGATAGAGAAAACACACATAGTAAAAGACTAGATAATATGATTATTTTTACTATCCCTAGCATGAGAAGAGCCTATTCCAAAAAGATTAGAAGATGGTCACGTCCAATTTTACAGATATCATTATATTAGCAGATGATGATGAGGAGTGAACAACAAAGGATTTACAGAGTTTAAACGACTATTATCATGTGTATATTTAGACAAATGACAATGTAATTGGAATATAAAACTTACCCAAACATGTATCTGGCATGGTTGATAAGAATGAATTGCAATTGAACAAAAATCGAAAGTTAATCATCTAGACAAACAGAAAGCTTACCTTTACCACAGTGGAAAGTCTCCAAAATATTCAGACAAAGTATGCCATAATTTGTGAAAGTTTGTTATAATATATTGTTATATTTTTAGAATTACAGACAATGGGATCACATACACATTTTTATATTTTGTCATGAAAGTCAAGTAGATCTGTCCTAAAGCCTGGTGCGAATGTATTGTTTTGGACAAATGGCATCTTCTTGTGCAGGTACTAAACGCTCTCTACAAAACGGACAAGCCAATCCAAACTAGACATCCTTAATTTTTAATGACGATTAACTTAAATTTGAGGAAGTTGTTCATAACAGATATATGAAAAGAAATTAGACAAAATAAATCTGAATGTTTGATTGGTTGCATCGATGTGGATTAATCACTAGTTTTTGTTGAATTTGAAGAGAAAGTCTAGAATGAAATTAATGTTCATACAAAAATTTGTCAAAATGTACTTTAAAATGATTATTTTTTCACAATCTATGATAGTTGCTATTCTTATTTCTGGTTTTGATTGTGTGTAGTTTTTTGCATCAACGTTTTGAATCACACTCTGTGATCTATCATCAGAATGAAAGAATGCTCAAGAATTAGTAAGATAAAAATGTACTTTCCACAAATTCAACATTCAAAATAAAAAATCAAGTTTTTTGAAAAGGCCATTTGATCTATCATGTGCCAAGGCCAAGTCAGTGAGGAGTTGTCTTCACCTCATCTGTTGGGGCAGTGAATTTTATGGATGATTATGATGAAACATGCTGAAATGTTACAGTACTTCATTGTTTGTACTTTATCCACGTTTACTTGTTTGATAATAGAGATATGTAGTGTTTTATGCATAGATTTACTTTGTGTTCAAAGCACTTGCAGAGAAAGTACTTTTGCAAAAGATTTGGATTAGGGCACCAAGCAGCATCCGCAATGAGAATGAGTAGCTTCCAGTGTTTGTTAAGAGGTGTTTAAGTTAATAATGAAACCTTAGATTCAAAGTAGGCTATCGTTTTAGAAGAGCTTACTTCGATAATAAAACCTAATTATGTCTGAAGAAAAAAACCATTTTCCTCTTTAATTGGTTTCATATGATTTAAAAGAAAACATTCATTTTGCAAATCAAAATGGAAGTTCATTTTGTCAAATTAATTTCCAATCATAGGATGATCGCAATACTCACAAAGTTTGAGAGTCGTATATAAACTTGCATAATTTGGAAGCCATACATGATCATCGCTTCAAACAACCATGACAAAGGTCATTGCTGGAGTAACATTCGCCAACGCAGATCCAAATGTTGGAGATGTGTATTTTAGTCCTTCCAAGTAGAGATTTGGTTGGATAGTTGTCCTGCAAATCGTCATGCCATTACTCAGTCATTTGGATCATTATCCTCTTTATGATACTATTTCTATCAAATGCACAACCCAGAAGAATAAAATTAGAAATAACGTACCCATATAGAGCAAGCAAGAAAATCATGCAGAAGCTGTAAAATGTGATGGATGGCCGAGTCTTCCTTCATAATAAAATCATAGAATTACACTGGGCAGTAGTTATTAATGGATTCAAATATGAAATGAGCATAGTTATAAGTCCTTCCAGAGAAGGCAATAAATGCTTATGAATTGAAGTCTTTCAAAATCTATTTATCTAAACGTTAAATTTGCTAATGCCACATAGACTATAATCATTATTCTGCAAATAATAATCTGCGGTTTTTTAAGGGTCCCTAACTAAGAACTTATTGCCGCTGCTCACACATTTTAGTATAGACGCCTTCACCGTTCTTTCTCAGTCCTAGCTCTTCCATGCACTATTGCCAACCTAATTGGCCTATTGCACCACAATCAATTGATTGTATTGTAATAATAGGTAAGATTGATGTTTTTGGATAGCCTGTATATATATTTCGTATGCATAAAATTCAATGATTATGAAAAAAATAGTTGCTGCAGCAGTATGGCTGTTTGATTCCTCTATTAATTGTGTTATCCTCTATGTCTATGGAAATATATTTGTTATTCTTCTTTGTGGTGGCATTCAAAGTATCGTCCTGTTTACCATCCTTTGATTATCGCCATTAATGGGAGGGAAATCTGTTTTAAAATATACAGATATAAATACTGTCATTTGAGGCACCATTCTCACCGTTTCCATGGTGTAGTCTTACACCTTCCAGTTGCATTAGCTTGAAAATCTCTAAAGACCTTTCAACAAATCCATTGTATGCATATTCTACAATCATTGCAGTCTATGATACTGCATGTTTGTTGTTTACAGATTAAACAGATCCAATAGTTTAGCTTAGATTAATTTTCACACAGAGATATAAATGGCTTTCTACTGAAAGTTTTACAAATAATGGATAGGCTTTAAGAGTTTGAAAATGGTGATTTGTATCAAATAAAGTGTTTGTTGTTTACAGATTATTTTCAACCCTTTTCTATAACATTAAAAAATTGATGTTAAGAAATTTAGCCCCAAAACAATCCAATAGTTTAGCTTAACCGTTTTTATTGCTAAAAATTAGCTATGAAACACATCAAATTGTTGGGCTAGGTATGCCCTATTTTATCAAAGATGAAATAAAGATGGTGAAAACATATTAGATTAATTTTCATACTGGTTTTCTACTGAAAGTTTTAAATTGTAATTTGATTTTTTAATAGAGTAATAGATATAATAAGATAAATATTTAAGATTTTAAAAATAAAAATAGTCATTGAATTATAAGTGAAACTTAGAAATATATATATAAAAATAGTCATTTTATAAGTGAAACTTAGAAATATATGTACTCTAGGTGAAAGTTATATGTAAATTGTAATTTGATTTTAAGAAATGAAATTGTATTCCAAATAATAATAAGATATAATATAATATTATCTAATTCTATTTCACTTATAAGTAATATAATATTAAATTGCAATAAATAATATATTGTTATTCTAGATATTATATTATTTTTATTATTTAAAAATATTTTTATTTTATTTTTATAAATAAACATTAGGAATTATATATTATTGTATTTTAATTATAATATTATTAATATATGTTAATTATATACTAATAATTACATAATATACTAAGTACAATTAAATATATTAAATTAGAGCTATTTTTAGAGGTGTGTTAGATTAGTTTTAGGTTAAATATGTTAAAGTTAATTTAGAGATATTGATATAGACAAACATTAGGATTCTTATAATATTGTATTTTAATTATTATATTATTGATATATTATAATATTATTGTATAAATTTTTATATGTTTTTTTTTTTGATCGGTAAAAGGCGGAAGCCATAAAATTTTATTAGATTTTATTAGCTTAAAAATTAATTACATTGCATTACAACTCTGCTCAGTGCAGGTCGAGAGGAGAAAACATACAGCCTTGCCTGGGACATGAAGTCCAATTACAAAAGATCAGAGAAAACATACAGCCTTGCCTGAGACATGAAGTCCAATTACAAAAGATCAATAATTATGATCACAACATTACAACTTAGCAGTATTTGAGATTAATTTAGGCAAAGGTCTGCCTACGGGGACCACTTCTTATCAACAGACTGTAAATGCCTTTCCACTGCTGTCAAGACCCTTAGACTAATTGAAAGCCCAGAAAAAACCTTCAAACCTGCCTTGCAATAGACCACTAAATGAATTGTTAGCCAATATATAATCCCATATCCAAGTTACCAAACGTATTCCACAGCTACTGCTACACCCATAGATCTTTAGTATTGAAAAAGAACAAAAGAAGTATTGAGAAAACCCAAATCCTTAACACTGCCTTCATCTTGATCATAATTAAGACAAACATAAAAATAACATAGCATGGATTGGGAGATAGGGAATCTATCGCCAAAAAAGATCTTAAAGCCACATATAGAAGTGGTCAACCTCCCCACCTCTATCAAAACCTAAAGCTACAAATGAATTTACATTATCTATGTCTTTGAATATAAATACCTGTCTATATATAAATATACGCATCCATATATATTTATGAATATAAAAAGATGAGAGCACTAGTTCATCACACAAAGCCAAGAATTAAAAATACTATAGGAAGCTTAGTTTTCAGACATAATATGTTTAACCCATGAGAAAGACCCATAAAATCACACAAAAATCTAGAAGAATCATTTTAGGGCAAATTGTGAAAGGAAAACCATCAAACTAAAGATAGAAAAAGAATATCTAGAGCTAGAGCAAATATTAACCTTAACATCCAAAAATATTTGAAGGTTAAGTCTGAAACAAAGTAAAAGTGTTACGCTAAACCCTTAAAAATAAAAAAGTAATGATAAGATAAACCTTAAACCTAGGACAATAGACCGACTATCCTGTTCAACACCTTCTCACCCCCACCTCTGTTTCCTTCTTTCCTGAGCTAGTCAGAGAATTATCTGGGTTAGAGACAGGGATGGAAGGGATGTCCATGTCATCCATGACAACTTCAATGTTTTCAGCTTCAAGATAGTTGGCCAACCACCTGTTATATGATGGTTTTGTTACATGCAAAAGCCACATACGAAAGAAAAAATTCCTTTGCCTAGTTAGATTATAGGCCGTAAACGCAACCATATCTTAATTTCTAGGATTGGAAATCTAGGCATCGGGTTATTCATCCTTATGAGTATATCATAATTGTGAGGCTTTGGAGCAGTTAACTCCTTGTCAATATTGACAACCACCCTCTCAAGTTCACCTAGCAATTCTTTCTTGAAGACACTTTTGCATAATTTAATCACCACGTCCCTATCCTTCTCATAATGCATCTAGCCACTACTAAGAACATAATAGCAATCTCAGAATTAGCTCTAGTGCAGTCTTCATTCATGATATATTCCTCCACAAGAATTTTTATGACTGCCCTGATAGCCAGGACCTTGAGGAAGGCCAGAATGCCTTTTGGTATTTCTTCCGTAATTTCCCCTATGAAAGTCGTTTGCCGCTTGAGCCCTATAAGCCTTAGCAGAGTATCCATAATGAGCTTAGAGTTTCTCAGATAACCATCTGCTCAAAACAAAGCCTTTACTTATATTAATTGAGTATTAAAAGGTGCCAAAAAATACAACTCATCTTTCTCGGTAAAGGACCGATTTGATCGCTAAAGAGTGTTAGAGGAGAAAGGATGAAGGGTCACGATGCAGGTTAGACAATCTCCAAGATCAAGTAATAAATACCGTCACCGTTAGTTGAGCGAGCTCCTTAGTTTTAGCTGGCTCATATGGCAAGGGAAGTCACATCATCAATTATAAGTATGCCGCCAAAAAAGGTAATACTCGAGATAATGTGTTGACAAGATGATGACATAATAAATGTGTCTATAGGCATCTACTTGCCCCTTTAAACTTATAATATATCTATAGATGAGCGTTACCATATATATCACCATATATATAAAATTCTATATAAATACATCCATATATTTACATATTCACCTATTAATATATATACAAATCTAACGACATCATTATCCTTTATGCATATTTGTACATAATATTTATATATGTGTATTAATATATATACATCCAAACATATATATATATGTATGTCTATATATATGCATATCGATATATACATATATATACCTATATACATAAATTATTGCAATAGATGGCTCCGAGTATATTAAAATTGTATATGTAAATATATGAGTACATGTATATATATATTTCTATATATATGAATGTATATAAATGAATATAAATGTATTTAAGCACATATACAAATGATTCACTGTTAATTTATCCCGAATACCTCTGATATTTATAATCAGAGAGATATAGAAGAGGACCGTGCTCCGGTATCCAACATGTCTAAGTATATTTAGGATTTAAGAAATGCAAGATAAAATTATTCTACATCCTTCAGCCTAGCCTTAACCACCTGTTACTGACAAATTCTTCTTCCTCTTAAAGGGGAGGCCAGGTTAAGGGACGAATCCCTGGGGAGATGTCGTAACCTAACTAATAGAGAACAAAATCCTAAGAGTCTAAACCTTGCACAAGATTCTTAGGACAAGAGCGAGGGCTTTATCTTAACTTATAAATCGTTCGTCAGCCCCTACATTGGCTAATTCATCCGCCCTAGAATTTCCTTCTCTATAAATATGATTGAAGGTTATTTTATTAAAATCCTTGAGGAGGCTTAGAGCTCTTCATAGGATCGCATTCTGTTTCCAGTTAGGAAGAAAACCTTTTCAAAGGCCATTGATAATAATAGTCGAATCTCCTTCAATGGCGAGCTTACTAATGCCCCTATTCTGACATAAGAGGAGGCTTTCGACTAAGGCTAAAATCTTTGCTTCATTATTGGATTCAATCCCTATAGGTTTGGCCTATTACTACTTATCAAGTTTCCATTAGTTTTATATCCAAAGTCATTCTATATACTCTAGTTGGTTACACTACCGAAACATTCAGTCGGTATGCATAGAACAGTCGGTTATAGAAGAAAGTAGTCGCAGAACCTAGTATATACCGAGCAGTGTACCGAGTAATGTTCTATGACTACCGAGCAACAAAGATGATACACCGAGTGAAACATGTTACCAGATTGATTGAACCTAGACACACATATGGAAACGTGTTACAAGATTGAGGAACATAGAATCGTTATCACATTGGAAATTGCACTTCAAGATTTTGTATGATTTCAAGGTCATTTATCCAATGAAATATTTTGTATAGTTATTCATTTGATAAATCATGTTTGTAAGATCGAAGCAATGAATGGATCACCATAATAAGAGATCTATATATACAACATGGATTAAGGATAAAAGTGAGAGATAGAGATATACATCAGTGTATGAAGAAAGACATGGGAAAAAGATAAGGAAGCACATAGTGTTATGACTGTTACAGAGACACAGAGGTAACCAAGAAGGATTTCAAAGAACAGTCAAAGAAAAGCGTAAACAGAAGGGTTTACCAAGTTACTTTATGGGTTACCGAGGTATGCTATAAGCAAGGTAATCTTATCTGAGCACATAGAATCTGCTATAACATTTCAGATCTGAAGTTGCAGATATTTGTAATGATTTTATTGTAATATTTTGAAGTTGTAAGAGAAACCTTTAACAGGGTAAAAGACTCTAACAAAGTCTATAAATTGTAAAGCCTCTAACCATGTGCAGCATTTAGTTTAAGTGTTGTAAAATCCTTTAGCAAGGTAGATCTAACAGATCTTGATACTCCTAACAGGGTAAGCTATCAGAAATAGCTAAACATGTAGCTCTAATTGAGCAACCTTTATTATTGCAGTAGTGAAGTTGTGGGTGCCATCCCCACCACAATTTTTCTCTCTAACCAAGAGTTTCTGCGTAACCAAAATATATGTGTTATGGAGTGAATCATGTATGATTGTTATTTATTTGTTTTAGCTTTATGTTATGTTGCAGAAGTTTTTGGTTTATGCATAATAGTAAAGATATTGTTGAAGAAAGGATTTAAAGTACTGATTCACCCCTCCGCTCTCAGTACATTAGCTTTCCATATTGGGCCTAACAATTGGTATCAGAGCTTGAATCTTGGAAAAGGGTTTAACAACCTAAAGAGAAAGATCTTATCAATGGAAGGCTACAAACAATCTCAGAGAATTGTGTATCTGCAAGAAGAGTTGGATCATGCTAATCAGGTGATTGCAGATATGCAAAGACAAATGCAAAAATCTCTAAAAGTTAGAAGAAGATTGTCTGATGATTTGCAGGACTCTCAAGAGCTAGTGGAACAAATTGAGACATCATCTGAGAATAGTATGTCTGAAGAGACTGAAGAAATGATTGAAGTATTGAAAGAAAAGAACAAAGCATTGACTGATCAGCTAAAAGCAATGAAAAGAGAACATGAACATTTCAACACACATATGATTGAAAATCTTGATGCATTGAGGATAGCTGATGATAAAGTAAGAGATCTAGAAAGAGAAAATCAATAGCTTAAAGCATTAGTATATGAAAAGAATGATGAAATCACAAGGTTGACTGGTATTCAACAAAATCTATCAGATCAATTGGGTTATGCACATCATGAAGCAAATCTGAAAGATGATGAGAATCAAACATTGAAACTTGAAGTATCAAGGTTGACCAATGAACTTGAGATAGAGAAGAAATCCAAGGAAACACTGAAGAAGAGTTATGAAGCATCAAAGATGTTGGATGAGCAACTTAATACAAGAAGACCCAACAAAGATGTAGGACTCAGTTACAAAGGAAAAGACTCTACCGAGAAGGAAATTCATACTACCGAGAGAGGAGAATCATTGAAGCAAGCTGGAAACAAGAAGAATATCAAATTAAAGAAGCCTATTTGCAACTACTATGGAAATCAAGGTCATACTGCTGACATTTGCCAAATCAGGAAAGGTAAGCAACCGAATGTCACAAAGTCTAATGGTTATTGTTACAATTGCAATAAATATGGTCACACATCTAATCAATGTAGGACAAAGTCTGCTAGCAATTATCATAAGGCAAAATTCAAAGGATTTTGTAAAAACTGCAATAGATATGGATATAGTACCGAGAAGTGTTGGTATAAGCAAAAGAACTATATGTGGTCTGCACACCGATCAAATCCTAGAGTTTACCGAACTCACACAGATCCTTACCGATAATATGCTCCAGTACCATGGGATTACAATACAAGGATATGGTGTGAATGTTGTGGAAGATATGGACATATAAGTGCCAACTGCTTTATAAGGTTTGGAATGAAAAACTGAAGGTCATGGAGAAATCTTGGTATGGCATGTTTTCATTGTCACAAAGTTGGACACTTGGTTGGAGATTGCAGAGATCAACCAAAAGGAGATATTGAAGAGATAAAAAGCAAATTCTAGATGATTTGGAAAAAGAGGGAAATTGTGTCAAATGAAGAAATCACCTTACCTACTGAGTTAGGTGCACCTATTCCATATTAATTAGTAAAGGTATGAAGGGACTGCATTATCTCAAAGGTCAAATCTTATCAGTTCCTATTTTATTATGTACTTAATTCAAAATCTGCATAACTAAGATGTATTAGTAAGTTTGAAATTCTATCAAAGTCTTTTTGAGAAATATACAGGAAGCCTGTCAAGTCAGTAAATACAGGAAGTCTATCAAGTTGGTAAATGCAGGAAGGTTGGATACTCGGTTAAAGCACAAATAGGAAAGTAAATCGGTTTAGTGGAACCGAGTGCATTTAATGTTTTTAACCTAACCTGTACGGAGCTCAATAAGGTATATTGTGTACTTAAAACATTTACACGGTCATTTTACACTTACCAAGTTTTCAAGAGAGCAGAGCAAGCGATTCCAAGGCGATCAAACCTCCTCCGAAGCAAAATTCAAGGTATTTACATCAATCTCAACGCATTGTCAAGCTAGTTTACCGATCACATCTGTTGAGAATTTTTGTTTCATATTTGCTAAGAGGAAAGTGTCTACCATTTGAAAGTCTTCAAACCCTAAGGATCTTTTTGTTAGAATTCATTCGAAATCTGCAATGGCACCTAAGATCCAAGAGCCCAATTTTGTTAAGAATGTTGAAAAGCCCTCATTGAAATATTATCTAACTCCCAAAGTAGCATCTGAACTAGATGACAAAACTGCATTTTCACTCATTCCAGATAAAATTTTTCTAGTTGAGGATGTCAGATTCTTCACCAAATGTAGAGTTGAAGAACTAGGTCATGTTGAAATCAAGGATACATATGATGAATTGTGCACTGATGGGAAATTGGATAGCAAGTACGAACACATTAAAATCAAGGGATTGACTGAAGCCCTAAACTATCCTTGTGTCTTCAAACCCCAATGGGTCAAGTTTGTTCTAAGCAGAGTTCATGATGACTTCATGTGGCTAGAAGAGCAACCGTTTAAGATCACCAAGGAAATCATTCATTTGATCACCGATTACCCTATTTATGATCATGCCCGAGCTCAGAAAATGATATCACAGAAGGAATTGATCAGTTTAACCGGAGTGGAATCCGATTGCAGAGGACTGAAATTGAACAATGTCACTGATGTAGAACTAAAGTTTGCCATTAGAGTAATAGGTTACTGTTTCTTCCAATCGGCAAGGGAAAATAGTGTACCCTGTGTAGCAGTAGACTTAGCATATAAAATTGTGAAGAAATGCATGAAAATTGATTTATGTGAGGTATTGCTGAAAAACCTATTTGAGAATCTGAACACCATAAGAAAGCCGAAGAAGAAAAACTCGGCCAATACACTGAAGTTTGGATCACTGTTAGTTTGCATGTTTTTCTATTTTGAGAAATTCTTTCCATCAGTTGGTAAAGTAGTTTGGGAGCTACACCGACCAATCACCCATCAAATCAATGACTACATCAAACGTCTAGGTGATAACTTTAATGATATTATGGATGATTATTTCAGTAAGTTTCAAGAGATGATGCATAATAGGCATAGAATTCCACCCCAGCTAGTGAAAAAATACAAGGATGACATATGTTTTGAAGTAGACACTGACTATTTCTATGTGAATGGTGTGGAACTGGGAACTCAATCTTTGCCACCTATGGGTTACGAGATTGATTTTGACATCACACAACAACATATAGATGCATTCCTCACTTTACCAAGGCATGCTACCGAGTTGAGGTATGGAACATATGAAGAAGTGAAAGAAAAAGTAAAAATGAGCATTGTAGTATCCAAAGCTACAAGGAAAGCAACAAAGATGATAAAGGCATTAACGGAGAAATTTGGAGAAGATTCTTCCTCCACACCTGTTAAATGCACTATAGCCATTACCAAAGAGGAATCTGAAGCCCAAGAGGCAGCTATAACATTGAGCACTGAATTGCCTAAGGGAAAAGTGTTGAAAAGAAAGAAACAGGATACATCAAAGGTATCACCGACTCCTCTAGCAAAGCGACCTAACACAAGAGCATCTGCAGCACCACCGAGTAAGAAAACAAAGAGTGTTGCCACACCAAAGGTAACAAAAAACTTACAAGAAATTTACTCGGAGACTCATTTTGGCAAAAGAGTCTAGTGACACTGAATCTGAAGATGCAAGCGAATTTCAGATTGTCAAGAGTACAAAGGAAAATGCAAATAGTGTTGAAATTTTTTGTGCTAATCTGAAACAATATGGTGGATTTGGATCATTCAGATATGTTAAGTATGAATCCAGAAATGATGCCAAAAAGAGACAAATAGAAGAAGTTGTCATCTGCACACTTCTGAAATTCTGATTGGTCCCATTGGAAGTATCTAATTCTCTTCCAAAAGAATTGTATGTGCATTTTGATAACAAGTGGAAATATGCAATGGACTCAGAAAAATAGATTAGAGAAAGAAGTCTGGTACATCTCTTTCCAGGCATGTCGGTAGATGAAATCAAAGAAAATCTGACAAACAACCACAAAAACTTCCTAGTCAAGCAAAAAGCTTTAAAATTGATGAATGGGCTTTATCTAGAAGTTGAGAAAGAGACCAACGAAAAGTGGCAGGAAATATTTCGCATCAAGGATGCTGGTGAGCAAGCTGAAGTTGAAATAGTTGATGTCAGCGAGCAAGATCCTGATGTCACCGAGCAAGACCCTTCTTACACCATACAAGTAGATGAAGATATCATGGATACAGAGGCACTTGAATAGGAAATGATAGAAGGGAACGCTTATGCCCAACTTGTATCCAGTGAATCAATTTTGGAAAAAGTTCAGCCCTATCCTCTGGTCAATCAACCTATCTCAACCAAGGCCCCTCAAAATACGGAACAAGGCACCGAAGGTCACAAGTCTATAGCAGGAGAAGGTACTTCTCAAGAACAGACCTCTCAAGCTCCTTCCAGCACTGAAAATGTTGCAACTGAGACACCAAACTCAGAGACACCAAAGGACACTATAGAGGCTAAAGTAACCGACCAAAGTGTTGCCTCTACCGAGCAACCTATCGAGGGTCATCAAGTCTCACAAGCCATTGTCTTAGTTCAATCGGTGAAAGGAAAAGAAAAGAAAATGAAGAAACATAGTTTCAAAGTAGATTTGTCAAAACCAATAGTGTTGCCGAATGTAGATATATCTAAATTAAAAGGGCAAGCACTCATGGATTTTGGTGAACTATGCAAAGCCAAAGCCGAACAAGAGAAGCAAATGGATATTCAAAAGAAAAATAAAGTACTTCAGAAGATGAAAGAACTCTTAATCGATATGCTACCTGAAGCTACAGTGACAACTGATGCAGCCATCCATGTTCAATTGGATGAACTCCTAACCAAGATAGAGACATCTGGAGTTGATGTATCAGAATATTTGGGCAAATTGAAGGACAAGGAGCTCACTGTGAAAATGATTGAAGAGGTACAGAAAGCTATTGCCATTGGCAAAGTTAAACTTGTCAAATTTATTGTTGAGTTGACCCCTCAACTCAAGCACATTCTTTCTTTATTTCAGATTCTCTGTACATTCTCTTTATTTATTAAAGATATCAAGAATAAAATTGAAGTGATTCAGAAAGAGATCACCGATCTCTCAAATAAGTTGACCACTGAGCCTAATTCCATTCAGAATTTTTATACCAAGCTACAAAAGCTCATGGCTCAACAATTGGAACTCAGGAATGAAGAACACAAGATAAGGATGGACATAATGACACTTCAGACATTATTCATTCCTCATCTTTCATCCGTCCAAGAGCAGATCAACAAAGCTACATCCCTATCCACTCAACAAGAGGGAAGCACCTTAGATGGACTCATTTTACTATTAGCTGACATTACAACTCAGAATTCACTCATGGACAAAGATGCCCTCTCTGTCGCTCTCACCGATGCCCGAACAAAGTACAAATCCATTTTTGACCAGTTGCCACCACCGAATGGTAACTAAGTCTTGATGTTTGTCAAAAAGGGGGAGTGAGTATCATATCAAATTATTCAGGGGGAGTATATCGAGCAAAACAGAGTAATCAAATATAGAGTCAATTTTGATAGGGAACAGAGAACAGAGTAGTGAACCAAATAGTTATCACAGAACATTGATCACCGAGCATGCAAACTCAAAGTTTTGTACAGTATAGTGATAAGGGGAGTATATCTAAATATACTATTTCATTGACTAAAGTATATACTATGTGTTTAGTCAAATTTTGTAAGTATATAGATTTTTGAGTTATGACTTTGAAAGTAGTTTTGTCAAACATCTCAACTAATGTCAAAAGGGGAGATTGTTACTACTTATCAAGTTGCCATTAGTTTTATATCCAAAGTCATTCTATATACTCTAGTCGGTTACCACTACCGAAACATTCAATCAGTATGCATAGAACAATCGGTTATAGAAGAAAGTAGTCACAGAACCTAGTATACACTGAGCAGTCTATTGAGTAATGTTATATGACTACCGAGCAACAAAGATGATACTCTAAGTTGATATACACCGAGTGAAACATGCTACTAGATTCATTGAACCTGGACACACATATGGAAACGTGTTACAAGATCGAGGAACATAGAATCGTTATCACATTGGAAATTGCACTTCAAGATTTTGTATGATTTTGAGGTCATTTATCCAAGGAAAATTTTTGTATAGTTATACATTCGATAAATCATATTTGTAAGATCGAAGCAATGAATGGATCACCATCATAAGAGATCTATATATACAATATGGATTAAGGATAAAAGTGAGAGACAGAGATATACATCAATGTATGAAGAGAGACATGTGAAAAAGATAAGGAAGCACAGAGTGTTATGACTGTTACAGAGACACAGAGGTCATTGAGAAGGATCTCAAAGAACAGTCAAAGAACAGAGTAAACAGAAGGGTTTACCGAGTTACTTTATGGGTTACCGAGGTATGCTAAAAGCAAGGTAATCTTATTTGAGCACATAGAATCTGCTATAACATTTCAAATGTGAAGTTGTAGATATTTGTAATGTTTTTATTGTAATATTTTGAAGTTGTAAGAGAAACCTTTAACAGGGTAAAAGACTCTAACAAAGTCTATAAATTGTAAAGCCTCTAACCAGGTGCAACATTTAGTTTAAGTGTTTTAAAATCCTTTAGCAAGGTAGATCTAACAGATCTTGATACTCCTAACAGGGTAAGCTATCAGAAATAGCTAAACATGTAGCTCTAATCGAGCAACCTTTATTATTGCAATAGTGAAGTTGTGGGTGCCATCCCCACCATAGTTTTTCTCTCTAACCAAGAGTTTTTGCGTAACCAAAATATATGTGTTATGGAGTGAATCATGTATGATTGTTATTTATTTGTTTTAGTTTTATGTTATGTTGCAGCAGTTTTTGGTTTATGCATAACAGTAAAGATATCGTTGAAGAAAGGATTTGAAGTACTGATTCACCCCTCCCCTCTCAGTACATTAGCTTTTCATATTGGGCCTAACATGGCCAACTTAGCTAATTCCCTACCAGCATCATCATGCAAACAACATCTGATCCCTGTAGAACCTGGATTCTCATGGGAAGCACCATCGAAGTTAAGCTTAGCCCATCCTTTTTTTTGGACCATCCATTTGCAGGATTCTCTTAACCCCTTTTTATTAGAATTACTTACTCCAACAAAGGGAGGGATATTTAGACCTAACCATCTGCCTCTCATTTTCTCATCACAGTGTGTCATCTCAGAAAGTTTGCTAGGAAATTTAGAAGTCCTGCTATTAAGGGTTTCAACTACTGAGGATTCAATTTAATTCACATTTTGGAGCCAATCCAATTTATTATCCTTTTTAGAGTCCCCTATTGCATTCCTTCCAAAGTTCCCAGATATCCAAAGATGGGGCCAGTTTCCATAGTCCTCCAAAGAGGAAGTGTTGATGTAGAATGAGCCATGCTTGAAACATTGCAAGAATGGAGTTAGGGAGAGCTGAGCTCCATCCTAATTTGTTACATAACCAGAGCCAACAATTCAAGGCATAATTGCAATTGAGGAGGATATGATCCTTATCCTCTTTTTCCCTTTCACTTGAAGGGCATCTATTGGGTCCCTCAAAGCCCATTTTCCTAAATCTGTTTGTCGTTAGAATCTTATTTTAGAGAGAAAACCATGAAAACAATCTTGCCTTAGGAAAACACATCTTATCCCAACACAGGATTGAGGGGACAAAAATGCTTGAGGAAAGCTACTGACTAAGGAGAAGATTATTGTTGGCAATATGGAGGAATTGATTATGTGTTACATTGATGTCAACACTAGCTGTTATGGTTGGTTACCGACAAATAGGTTTTGGTTACCAGTAGAAGATCTAGTGTTACCGACAAAAGGGACTATTTATTGGACACTTCCGACATGTTTGAATCAATGGATTATGTTTGGTTTTATGTGTTACATGCTTCAGGAGCATGTTTTGGTCAGTTGGTATTGACTTGGTGATCGGATGCTATCATACACTCTTGTAAACCCTTACCGACATGGGTTTAAGGTTTAACCGACAGAGATTTTACTGAGAATCTTGGACAAAATGCTTAAGTATTGTTGGTGCGGCTTCTAAATGGAATTCAAGATGCAGAAGGTGATCCCTGATCGTGCCTCAACTGATTGAAGACATCACTTTGGAGTGGTGGACCTAGATTAGGTTTGGTACCTATCTAGGTTATGGACCGGTATCATGTTAACATGTTATCTACACGTTATTGGGATGTTTTATGGATTGGTTATTATTATTTTGGTCTTAAGCCAACATGTCATATCATTGTAATATGGATGTATGTAATGATCTTATTATAATATCTTTTAGGTGGCTGACCTAATTGGTTTAGGCCTTAGGGTTTGTATAAATTGATGTAAGATCTCGTTGTAGATAAAGGTGGTAATGATTGTGGTCGTGGAATGTAATATCATATGTGAAAGAGATTTGGTCAATCATAAGTGATCAAATTGGGTTTAAGTAAGAGGTCAAAGGCCTTCGATATTGAGCTTAACCGGGACTTTAATCAGGCATGGTAGATGTTATCTCTAGTAGTTCATTCTTCTGGATTGTTGTCCAATTATCTTGAGGTGGTTATAACCTCTCTGTAGTTAGTGAGACTCCTTTGTAATGAGTAGTACGCTCTAGGCAGTGTGCCTTCCTGCATGTGCAGGCCCCTTATTATATCACATACTTTTTGCAGAAGTATCATCTGACTGTGGATAGGATTCCCATCGTGGTTGTTCTCTTTACCAAGTTTTCCACCTACAAATAATGGTGTTATGTGGTATGGTTTCATTATGTTAATTCTTTGTTTCATTCTTAATTTCTATTGCAACTGATATCTGTTCCTGCTATTTCGGTATTCAATGTCTATGTGCACCGATTAAAAGTTATAAAGTGGTTTGATTAATATAATCTATTAACAACTGATTCACCCCCCCCTCTTAGTTGTTCACTGGTTATCCTAACAATCGGTATCAGAGCTTTGGTCCTCTTTTGCAGAAGCTTAACCTCTTGAGGTAGATCCTATGGCAGCTAATACTTCAAATCCACCGACAACTATTTTCAGAAGAGAAATCCCTAAGCTTAATGGAACAAATTATGGGATATGGAAAATACAAATGGAGACTCATCTTAGATGTCTTGGAAAGGATATTTGGGAGATCACTAAGAAATGATACACACCTTATGATCTGGCATTTGACAATCCTTCTCCTGTAGACCTGGACAAGAATATTGAAAATAATTGCAGAGCTAGAGAAGCCCTCTTGTGTGCACTTACTAATTAGAAACTCATCAGATTAACTGATAAATCATCGACAAAGGTTATGTGGGATATATTGCAAACTCTGAATGAAGGTGATTTTACTGTTAGAATTGCTAAACTTGATGGTTACCGGGTAAGGTATGAGAACTTGAAGATGGAAGATGATGAAAAAATTGCTACATTTATGGAAAGAGTAAATGAGATTGTCATGGGAATTTAATGTTGTGGAGGATCTCTGAGTGAAGATGAAATAGTTTCCAAAGTCTTGAGATCCCTTCCACCAGCTTACAAGATAAAGTCAACTACAATTAATGAAATGAGAACAATGGTAAACACTTCATTAGCAGAGACATTCTGATTCGGAAATTATCTGCTTTTGAGCTTGAAGAATTTGGACCTTTTGGAGCTACAAAATTTGAACCTACTTTTCATGCATCATCATCTATCCGCAAAAGTGATTGGAAAGCCTTATATACAAAAGAATTGGAAGATATGAGGAAAGAGGATGAAGAATTTGAGCAACTTGAAGCCTTATTTGCTAGAAGAGTACCTAAAGGACCAACATGAAGTATGAAGGAAAAACACCTTTTAAATGTTTTGCATGTAATAAGATTGGTCATTTTGCATCTAGATGTCCTAAAAGGAATGCAAGATTTGAAGAGAGAGTTAAAAAATAATTTAAGCCTAATTAGAGCAGATATAGATTCAAGAAAAGTAAACAATGCTACATAGCAGATGAGGAAGGAGTAAGTGATGACTCTAAGGATGAACCGATAACAAACTCTGCTAGTGGATCCGACAATGGGTGTTCTATGCTTTAAAGGAAGATGAACCGGAGCCGACTATCAAGAATGAAGAAAAGACCCTCACAGCAAAATTTGAAGACAAGGATGAATGGGTAATTGATGGTGGATGCTCACATCATATGACTGGAGATAAAAGAAAATTTTTGTCCTTGCAAGTATACAATGGTAGTCAAGTCAGATTTGGAGATGAAAAAACATGTATGATCAAAGGTAGAGGTATTATTTATCTGGATGGCAAGCATAATACTGATAATGTCTATTATGTAGAAGGTTTAAAGCATAATCTTTTAAGTGTTGGTCAATTGGTGGACAAGGGTTTCCAACTTTAGTTTAAAGATAGAAAATGCAAAATCATTAAGAAAATTGGTTTGGAGATTGCAACCAGTACTGAGACTGGAGGTAATATCTTTCACTTGAACACTGCTAAAAAGATATTTTTGATTTCTCATATTGATGAGAGTTGGTGATGGAATAAGAGGTTGTGTCATGTTAATTTTGATTTTATTGTTAAGATCAGTTCAACAAAGGCCGTTAGAAATATACCTAAGATTATAAAGCCTCATAATCCGGTATGTAAGGAATGTCAATTGGGAAAGCAAGTTAGAACTTCTTTTAGGAGCATACATGATAAATCTAATGATGTGCTTGATTTGATTCACACTGACTTATGTGGTTTAGAAATGACTAGAAGTTTTCAAGGTGATAGATATTTCATGCCTATAATTGATGACTATTCTAGAATGATGTGGGTGGCATTTCTTAGGGAGAAGTCTGAAGCTTTTGAGAAATTCAAGATCTTTAAAGCTAAGGTAGAAATAGAAATTGGATTGAAATTAAAATGTCTGAGATCAAATCAAGGTGATGAGTTCACTTCTCATGAATTTAGTAGTTATTGTGAGACAAATGGATTTAGGAGAGAGTTATCTGCACCCCAAACCCCTTAGCAGAATGGAGTAGTAGAAAGAAAGAATAGAACCATTTTGGATGCAACAAAAATTATGATGATGGAAGCCAAATCGCCTCACATCTACTGGAGAGAAGTAGTGACCACAACAATCTACACATTCAATAGAGTTTACATCAAAGGTGAAACCGGTAAGACCCCTTATCAATTATGGTTTAGACATACACCTATTGTTAAATATTTCAGAATTTTTGGAAGTAAATGTTATATCAAAAAGGATGATTCAATTGGGAAGTTTGATCCTAGATATGATGAAGGGATATTTCTTGGATATTCAATTCAAATCAAAGCATATAGATGTTATAACAAAAGATTGCAAAAAATTGTGGAGAGCACAAATGTGAAAGTGGATGAGCATTACATAAATCAATCTATATCGACAGGGAATTGACAGTGGAAATGATCATAACTGAATCGACAATGCCTCAACCGGTACAAGACACTAAGGCAGTTACATCGACATAATCAGAAAATTCAACTATGACTAATGATCATATTAGTGAACCTGAAGTTCAGAAGACACCAAGGTATGTAAGGTTAAATCATTCTAAAGATCAAATCATTGGAGATAAGAACAAGGGAGTTAATGCAAAAAGAAGACTAGCAAATGAAGAGGTATGACTTATTTCTCAAATTGAACCAGTAACTATTATTGAAGCTTGTAAAGATAAACATTGGTTAAAGGCTATGAAAGATTAATTAGATCAGATAGAGAAGAATGAGACTTGGACTTTAGTTCCCTGGCCTAAAAATAAGAATGTTATTGGAACTAAATGGGTTTTTAGGAATAAACTAAATGAGGATGGTCAAGTTGTAAGAAAAAAGGCTAGATTGGTTTGTAAAGGATATTCTAAAATGGAAGGAATTGATTATGGTGAGACATTTGCACCTGTAGCTAGAATTGAAGTTGTTAGACTATTTCTTGCCTATGCAGCTTACAAGAACTATAAGGTCTATCAAATGGACGTTAAATATACATTTTTGAATGGTGAACTTGACGAAGAGGTATACATTGAGAAACCTGATGGATTTTCACTGACACATGATAAATATATGGTTTGCAGATTAAGGAAAGCTTTATATGGATTGAAACAAGCTCCTAGAGCTTTGTATGCAAGGTTGGATAAATATCTTTTGAAGCTTGGTTTTACTAAAGACAGTGCTGACATAATTTATATTATAGGATCATTGATGATGTTATTCTGATTATTGAAGTATTTGTTGATGATATCATTTTTGGAGGTGAAGATAAATTGTGCATGGAATTCTCTAATAATATGCAGAATGAATTTGAAATGTCCATGATTGGTGAGATGTGTTGGTGTAAATAAATATTCATTATGGATATTATTAGACTTTACTTAAGTTAACTTAGGATAATGCATCTTTTCGTAGCTTGGATTTGAGACACTTAGGGAAGTGTGCACATAGGGATAGAGCTTGTAGGAGAAATTTCACCTTTTGTGGTCTTATTTTGCTGTTACACTCCACATTCGGTGGGTCATCCACCTCTTGTGGAATATTATATTATTTCTCCTACCTACCCCTATTATTTCTTACCTACCCTTGTTTCTCATTGAGCCACATGTCATAATTGTGTGCTTGTACATCCATATGGCCTTGCCTATATAAGCAGGCCTATATTCATTGTATTGGTTAATCTAGTTGATCATTTTGCATATTGATCAGAATACAGTTTTCTTCTTGTCATTCTATTGTCTCTGTTTTTATACTTTTCATTGTGCCCTTGATCTTGGCAAAATCCTACATGGTATTAGAGCTAGGTCTAGGCTAAGAGCCCCAAGCACACGAGAGGTGTGGCTTAAGGGGCGGTGTTGGTGTTGGAAATAAGCCACACCAGGACCGACGATGGACTGGTCCAAGAGGGGCCAGTAGCTCAGTGGCAACGTGGGCCAGTAGCTTAGTGGTAGAGCACTCTAGCAGTGTATGGAAGGTCCTAGGTTTGAGTCCTAGTTGGTCCATGTCTCAACATGGTATCAGAGCCTATAGGGCTTCATTGATTAGCTTTTTGGAAACATTTTGGAGGCTTCAATTTTTGGATTTGGGGATCTTCATTTTTTGGGGGCGTCGTACAGCGATTTGGACATCACGGTTGAATCCGGGAGGTCGTTTCCATGAATTTCGACTATAAAGTCGACCTATTTTGGTGAGAAAATATTTTTGCCCATTTTGGCTATTATTGTATGGATTTCGAATTTTTTTTGTAAAAAAATTATTTTTCGAAAAAAAAAAAGAAAATTTTTTCTGAAAAAAAAACAAATCGAAAAAGGCGAAAGAAAAAAAAAAATCAAAAAGTTTTTTTGGGGGTCCGCCGACCCCCCCGTACTCTGTCTTGTCTGCAGCTTTGTGCAGGGCGTACGTTTTCTAGAGGGACCTGCCACCCCTCATCGTTCGTGCCGTCTCCTCTGCACAGCCACTCGCCATGCCACTGCGCAGCAACCCGCCGCGCCTCCCTGCCGACCCGTGCCTCCCGTCAGCCCCACCGCTTCTGCCGCTGGCCCCTTCGGCTCCAGACCTCGGCACCTCTCCTTACCACTGGCCGCTCCACTCTGCTCGCCACCTGCGCAGTCCATAGCGCCCGCGCCGCCCAGCTCTGCGGTGCTGCCGGGACCTCTCGACCCTGCCACCGGCACCACCACCGGCCCCGACCGATATTTAAACTGGCGAACCCGTGCCCACCACGTGGCAGGCGGCCACTGGCCCGCGGTCAACATCCGTACGCCAGTTCATCGCCCAGTCACACAGTGCCAAATCAGCCTGTCTGTACGGTACGGATGCCACGCAGGGGGAGATGAAGTTTTTGTGATGGCCAGATGGGTGTCAAATTTAAGCTCATCATTTTCTGATGTCAGCGCCACATCAGCAGTTTTTTGAAATTTTTTGACCCCCTCTTCATTGAGCTTTTCAGTTTTGCAGTTCAACTTTGAAAGGGCATATCTTGCTCATTTTTGCTCCTTTTTTGGTGCAATTTTTTTTGAAATAGGCTAAAATTTTGTGATCTTCATAGTGGTGTGGTTATTTTCTGATTTTGGTGCATAGGTTTTTTGGAATTTTTGGATTCTCTCAGCTGTACCTGTCCAATCCTCAATTCTGTAACTTCAAAGGCCTCATTTGAGCTCATACAACCTCCTTTTCAGGTGCCGTTTTTTTAAAGTGCATGTTTTTTTGTCTAATTTCATAAGCTATGATCAGATTTCAGAGATTTTGAGTGAAAGTTTTACTTTCAGATATTGGTCTTATTTGGCCTATTAGGTATTTGTAAAGTGCTTGGATCTTAGTTTAGATCTCTTGCATTATTAGTTTGAGTCTCTTTTGGCCTTATTGAGGTAGTTGTAAAATTGAAATCAGAAGCCCACTTTGCCATTTTTTACAAGTGGCCCATTGTATACGCACTAAGTATAAAGTGCCAAATCATCACTTTTGGGGGGGTTCTTTGATTGAGTGAATTTGGGGGGGTGTCTTGTGTGATTGTGCCTCTCTTTGTGATCTTTCATTTTTGTTGCAATGAGTCCTCATAAATTTCCACCTTTAACTCCACATAATTATGCATCATGAAAAATTAAAGTATGGAGCAAATTAATGGAAAAGGGTCTCATGCATTACATAGATGGAACAATAGCAGCACCACCTGATCCTAAGGCTGATCCTAATGCTCAATTAGAATGGCTCACTAATAATTGCATGGCTCTTGGAACTTTACGCAAGTATGTATCAGATGACCTCATCTTTCATATTGAAAAGTGTACTACAATCAAAGATGCTTGGGATATGTTTCAGAAATTGTATGGTCAAGTTGATGAAATCAGAGGTTATAAGATTGACAATGAGCTCACCAACTTGGATCCCAAGAGTTTTGATACAATCCAAGATTATGTCACCAAAGCAAATGAGCTAAGAGCAAAGCTTAAGGATTGTGGAATTGACAAAAAGGATGCTTAGTTGATATTCAACTTGTTGGACAAGCTTGCACCAGAATATGCAACATTTGTGTCTAGCTTCCAAACTCATCGTTTGACAATGGGGAGTTCCTATGTTATGCCTTCATTTGATGCTTTCATAGAAATGTTGATATTGGAACAATCTAAGTTGTTGAACATGGGACTTCTCAAGTCTTCAAAGTCCAAGGCTTTGGTGGCTAATCAAGGGAATCAAGGAAGTCAAGGCAAAGATTCCAACAAGAAGAAGAAGCAATCCAAGTCTAAGCCACAACAGGAAAAAGGACAATCATCCTCTCCATCACAAGGCGATTTTTCATCCTCTTCCAAGAAGGGGACACCACCTAAGAAGGATAAACCAACTTGTGCATATTGCAAGAAGTATGGTCGTGATGAGCATCGATGCCACACAAAACAAGTTGATGAGTTAACTAATCTTCTTAAGAAAAAAAACATCAACTTTCTATCCACCTACACAAAGAAGGATTCCTCTCCTTCCTCTTCCTCACATTCTAAGGGAAAAGGGCAAGCATTTGTGGCTACAATAGGTTCTTCACAGCAATGGATACTTGACTCGGGTGCTTCATATCACATGGGTTCTACAAAGGAGCAGTTTTCTTCATTGGAGCCATCTAAAGTACCTCACATTTACATAGGTGATGATACACAAGTAGAGGTTGACGGGAAAGGTTCAGTTGACATGGATGATGGAACATTTGAGAATGTTCTCTATGTTCCTAACTTGTCTACCAACCTTCTCTCTATCTACCAAATCACTCACTATGGAAATGGGAAAAAGGTTGAGTTTACACCAGATTCAGTTGTGGTAAAGGAACTTGATGATGATGCCTTGGTAGCAGTGGGACAAGTCAATGACAACTCAAGGCTTTATTCATTCTCCCACTTTGTGCCAAGTTCACCTTCTAGGCCCTTGCTTACTCATTCAGATTCAGAAAGTAAGCTATGGTATGAGCGGTTTGGTCACCTCAACTACCGCTATCTTCAGCAGCTCAGCACTAAAGACATGGTCACAAGTCTACCTTGAATCAGTTTTTCAGAGGGTGTATGTTCAGGTTGTTCCATGGGAAAGCATCCCGAGGAGAAGTTTGATAAGGGGAAAGCTTGGAGAGCTTTGGAAGTTCTTCAACTTGTTCATAGCAATGTAGTAGGTCCATTTCTAGCACCTTCATTTAGTAAGGCCCTCTATGTCCTCACCTTCATTGATGACTACTCCCGCTTCACTTGGGTCTACTTTCTTATTCATAAGAGTGAAGTATTTGACAGATTTCAGGACTTCAAGACTCATGTGGAGAAGCAATCTGGGAAAGTGGTCAAGATTCTTCATACAGATAATGGAAGAGAATATGTGAACAAAAGACTTGAAGATTTTTGTACATTTGAGGGGATTGATCTTCAGCATTCTATTGCATACACTCCACAGCAGAACGAAGTTGCAAAATGCAAGAATAGAACTCTCAAAGAAATGGCTAGCTGTATGATACATGCACGTTCTCTTGATCCCGCTTTTTGGGTAGAGGCTATCAGTTGTGCCACACACATCCAGAATCAGGTTCCTCACAAAGCTTTGCAAGGTATTACTCCTTTTGAGGCTTGGGCTAGTAGGAAACCGATTGTGAGACATTTCAGAGTCTTTGGGTGTCTAGCATGGGCTCACATACCTCCACAGAAACACAAGGCATTGGAACCTTAGAGTCGACCTTGCATATTTGTTGGATATCCTGAGGGTGTTAAGGCATATAGATTGATGGATCCTGAGACACATGAGGTGTTCATTGAGAGGAGTGTTCACTTTGAGGAAAGCTCTCCTAACTTAGCCTCTCTACCTCCTCCACCTTCCTCCATTGTGAATAGTGATGTTAGTGATTCAGATGATGAGACTCCTTCAACTCCGACTCGTAGGGTTACACCTCCACAGGGTCCACTTGCAGTTGAGGAGCCTCATTCTCCACCTCCACCTAGACCTCGTTGGGCTCGAAAGACACTTGAGTTCGTGGGTTCTCTTGCTGGGGATCCTTCAGATACGTGGAGAACTCGATCACAGCATCAGGATCTACCACATGCATTCATTGCTACCGCTTCTGATCCACAGACATTTAGGGAAGCATCAGGGGTTCCTGAGTGGGACCAAGCTATGGAGGAAGAGTATAGTTCCTTGATGAGGAACAACACATGGGATTTAGTCCATCTCCCTAAGGGGAGAAAGATGGTTCGATGTAAGTGGATCTATCAGACCAAGTTTGCAGTGGATGGTAGTGTGGATAAGTATAAGGCTCGGCTTGTTGCGAAAGGTTTCTCTCAGGTTGCAGGTGTTGACTATACTGAGACCTTTGCACCCGTAGCCAAGATGAACTCCATTCATTTGACACTTGCTATTGCTGCAACTCAAGGTTGGGTTGTACATCAGATGGATGTGAAGAGTGCTTTTCTTCATGGTGATCTTGATGAGGAGATTTATATGGAGCAGCCACAAGGTTTCATCCAGGATACTTCCTTGGTTTGCAGATTAAGGAAATCTCTCTATGGCCTTAAGCAGGCCCCCGGGGCTTGGTATGCCAAGATGGATTCCTTTCTTCTCTTAGTAGGGTTCACTAGGTGTCATTCCGATCTGAATGTCTACATTTTGCGACAGGATGACTCTCACTTGATACTTGTGCTCTATGTTGATGACTTGATCATTATAGGGAGTACCGCATCCATCATTAGCAGGGTCAAATCAGCTTTGCATGACAGATTTTCTATGACTGACTTGGGTCTTTTGCACTACTTTCTCGGGATCGAGATTTCACAGTCACCTTCCGGGATTACACTATCGCAGCCCAAGTATGCTCTTGATCTACTTGCATGCTTTCATATGGCTGATTGTAAGCCTGCACCGACTTCCTTTCTTTCAGGAGTCAAGCTTAAGGCTCAGTGTTCTTCTCCACCAGTTGATGCCACTTTGTATCGTCAGCTTGTGGGTAGTCTCATCTACTTGACCCATACATGCCCTGATATTTCATTTGCAGTTGGCATGGTTTCCCGCTTCATGCAGGAACCACATGAGCTTCATTGGAAAGCCACCAAATGCATCCTTCATTACATCCAGGGTACACATCACTATGGGATTCACTATGCAGCAGGCACAGGACTTCGCTTGGTTGGTTACACAAACTCCGATTGGGCTGGCGATCTTGATGATCGTAAGTCTACTTTCGGTTACAACTTTCACCTTGGTTTGGGCCCCATTTGTTGGCAGAGCAAGAAGCAACATGCTATTGCTCTCTCTTCGACAAAGGTTGAGTATCGAGGCGCCGTTAATGTAGCGACTGAGACCATTTGGCTCCAGCAGAGTCTCACAGAGTTTGGATTCACCACTCCACGACCGAAAATTCTACATTGCGACAATCAGAGTGCTATTGCAATCTTGAAGAACCCAATCCAGCACCAGTAGACCAAACACATCGAGATTCATATGCACTATATCCGAGAGCTCATTCAGGAGCAGGTCATTGATTTGTAGTATTGTCCTATAGCAGAGCAGGTTGCTGACATATTCACCAAACCTTTCACCGAGAGTAAGTTCCAGCAGTTGCGAGCTCTCTTGGGGGTGCGGGATGTGTCATTAGGGGGGGTCAGCTGACTTCTCCTTTTGTCTTATGGGGGGGCCTTTTTCCTCTTTGAGGTTTTGTCCTTCTTCTTTGAGAGTCTTTTGTACTTTCATCTCTCTTTTGGGGGGGAGTTTTTTCCCACTGGGTTTTCTCCTTTTCTCTATTTGTGAGAGATTGCATTACATAGTTTTGCTTGCATTTGCATATTGTACATGGGTACCTATCATGGCCTAGTAGCCGAGACCCATCTTGCATTGTTGACTTAAGTCTTCATTCCCCTAAGCTGCACCTAAGGGGGGGTGTTGGTGTAAATAAATATTCATTATGGATATTATTACACTTTACTTAAGTTAATTTAGGATAATGCATCTTTTCGTAGTTTGGATTTGAGACACTTAGGGAAGTGTGCACATAGGGATAGAGCTTGTAGGGAAATTCCACCTTTTGTGGTCTTATTTTGCTGTTACACTCCACATTTGGTGGGTCATCCACCTCTTGTGGAATATTATATTATTTCTCCTACCTACCCCTATTATTTCTTACCTACCCTTGTTTCTCATTGAGCCACATGTCATAATTGTGTGCTCGTACATCCATATGGCCTTGCCTATATAAGCAGGCCTATATTCATTGTATTGGTTAATCCAGTTGATCATTTTGCATATTGATCAGAATACAGTTTTGTTCTTGTCATTCTATTGTCTCTCTTTTTATGCTTTTCATTGTGCCCTTGATCTTGGCAAAATCCTACAAGATGAGATTTTTCTTAGGTTTGCAGATTACTCAAACTGATAAAGGCATTTTTATCTGTCAAACTAAGTATCTAAGGGAATTGTTGAAGAAGTTTGGTATGGATAATTCCAAACCGATAAGTACTCCTATGGTGACAAGTGAGAAATTATCTATCAAGGACACATCTGCACCGGTAAATCTGAAAAGGTATAAGTCTATGATTGGTGGCTTGTTATATCTAACTCAGACTAGACCAAATATTATGAATGCAGTAAGTATTGTTTCAAGATATCAAAGCAATCCTAAAGAAAATCATGAATGTGTAGTAAAGAGGGTATTTTGGTATTTGCAAGGAACAACAGAATATGGCTTATGGTATTCTAGAGATGATAACTTCACTTTATGTGCATATACAGATTCAGATTGGGCAGTTGATATTGATGATATGAATAGCACTTCTGGTGGAGCTTTCTTTCTTGGAAATAAATTGGTTTCATGGATCAGAAAAAAAAAGTCATGCATTTCTTTATCTACTGCAGACGCTGAATATGTTGCAACAACAACCAATTGCACTCAAGTCTTGTGGATGAAGCAAATGTTGAAGGATATCAAGGTAAATTGTAGTGAACCAGTAGTTATCTATTGTGATAACTTTGCAGCTATTGACATGTCTAAGAATCTGATATTTCACTCTAAGACTAAACACATATCAATAACATATAACTTTTTGAAGGACAAGGTGGAAGAAAAGGAAGTCAAATTGGTTTATGTGAACACTAAAGAACATATTGCAAATATATTCACTAAACCGATATCTAAGGAATCATTTGAGTATTTGAGAGATAGGTTAAGGGTATCTACCCCTCCAGCAGAAACTTAATTGATCAAGCGGACCATCAGTTTGGTATTCATCATTAGCTTTATCCTTTGCTTTGGGTTGATGTAGTGGTGCTACTACTCAGGGGGAGTAGTCAGCTTTGAGATTCAGAGGCTTATATTCTTGCTTTGAAATTTTTATCAGAAATTTGGCATTGATGTCAAAGGGGGAGAGATAGTGATATAAAAAATAAATTCAAAACTTTACAGAGATATTATTCATAGGGGGAGAGTTATTGATATTCAGGAGATTGTTGGTTGTCTTCCACAAGGGGAGACTTATTTGGCATTTCTTGGTACTTAGATATTTTTCACATCTAGTGTTGTCATCAATTCCAAAGGGGGAGATTGTTGGCAATATAGAGGAATTGATTATATGTTGCATTGATGTTTTGTCATTGATGTCAACACTAGCTATTATGGTTGGTTACTGGCAGACAAGTTTTGGTTACCGGTAGAAGATCTAGTGTTACTGATAGAAGGGACTATCTGTTGGACACTTCCTGCATGTTTGGATCAATGGAGTATGCTTGGTTTTATGTGTTACATGCTTCTAGAGCATGTTTTAGTCAGTTGGTATTGACTTGGTAATCAGATGCTATCATACACTCTTGTAAACCGACATAGCTTTTACTGAGAATCTTTAACAAAATGCTTAAGTAGTGTTGGTGCGACTTCTAGATGGAATTCAAGATGCAGAAGGTGATCCCTGATCCTAAGTCAACCGATTGAAGATATCACTTTAGAGTGGTGGACCCAGATTAGGTCAGGTACCTATCTAGGTTATGGATCGGTATCATGTTAACGTGTTCTCTACACGTTACTGGGATGTTTCATGGATTGGTTATTATTGATTTGGTCTTAAGATGACATGGAATATCATTGTAATATGTATGTATGTATTGATCTTATTGTAATATCTTTTATATGGCCAACCTAATTGGTTTAGGCCTTAGGGTTTGTATAAATTGATGTAAGATCTCATTGTAGATAAAGGTGGTAATGATCGTGGTCATGGAATGTAATATTATATGCGAAGGAGATTTGGTCGATCATTGGTGATCGAATTGGGTTTAAGTAAGAGGTCAAAGGCTTCTGGTATTGAGCTTAACCGAGACTGTAATCAGGCATGGTAGATACTATCTCTGGCAGTTCATTCTTCTGGATTGTTGTCCAATTATCTTGAGGTGGTTATAACCTCTCTGTAGTCAGTGAGACTCCTTTGTAATGAGTAGTATGCTCTAGGCAGTGTGCCTTCCTGCATGTGCAGGCCCCTTATTGTATCACATAATTTCTGAAGAAATATCATTTGTGGGTTGGCTTCCCATCGTGTTTTTTCCCTTTACCAGGGTTTCCACATACAAATCATGGTGTTATGTGGTATGGTTGCATTGTGTTAATTCTTTGTTTCATTCTTAAGTTCTACTACTTACCAGTATCTGTTCTTTCTATTCTAATATTCAATGTTTATGTGCACTGGTTAAAAGTTATAAAGTGGTTTGATTAAGATAATCTATTAACAACTCATTCACCCCCCCTCTCAGTTGTTCACTGGCTATCCTAACAATTATAACCATCTTTTGAGGTGTACTCTCTTGATTTCGATCCATCCCAGACAAGAGTATCTGACCCCATGTTGAAAGTGATCATTCTCTTATTAAGGATGTCTTGGAGCATCTGTTTTTCCCTTGCTGGGATATCCACATTATCTAAAGATTTCCATTTCCAACCCTTAACTGGGTCCTTTTCAATAGGTGATATGTAATCCTTAACATACTTTCCCCATACGGATTCCAGCACTGCTCTAGACGATTCCATATTTGCACTCTTATGAAGGGCCTTGAAATCTCCCCAAGAATCTATCCAAAAAAGGGCTTCTTCATCATTTCCCAAATTCCAAGATAATTTGTCTAAAATTATTTTCCTGCATTCCAAGATAAAATTCCAAATGCAAGATCCTTTCGGAGGAGAAGACTCCCTAAAGAGTCTAGTATGGTCCCTACCTCTAAGATATTTGTGGTATAAGATTTGAGCCTACCTGAGGTAGGGGGATCTGAACATTCTCCAAACTAATTATTCCCCTAGCGCTCTACTCTGGTGCTTAATATTCTTAATCCCAATACCCCCTTTTGACTTTGGCCTACAAATCTTATCCCAAGCCATAAGGGAGATCTTCTTCTTCTCCTCAACACCCTTCTAGAAAAAAGACCTAAGATGTCTATTCAATATTTCCTTTTTGGACTGAGGGAGGTTAATACATGATAACTGATAGATTGGCATCACTGCCAAAACCAATTTGACAATGGTAGCTCTCCCAGTAGAGGATAGCCACTTGCCTTTCCAGGTTGCTGCCTTATTCCTAATCATATCTATCACTGAATCCCACAAATTTGATGAAGCATTGCCCTTATCTAGGGGCAGACCTAGATACTTGCAGGGAAGCCTACCCATATTAAAATTCAAAACTATGCAAATGTCATTTTGTAAGCAGACCTTAGTATTGAAAAAGAAGACTTGTAATTTCCTGTCTAGAAACCTTAGAGTAAGAGTCTAGGATCTGCTTAAATGCCTTCACTTCTCCTAAATCACTGATCCCATATAATATAGTGTCATCCACAAATTGTTGATGTGTGGTAGGATATAGGTTGCTAGTAATTCTAATTCCTGAAATTTGACTACTTTCCCTTTATCTAGAGATTGCTCTACCCAATAATTATGCCATAATGATGAAGAGAAAAGGGGATAAGAGATCTCCTTGTCTTAGATGCCTAGAAGAGATAAAAAATCATTCAGGAGTTCCATTAACTAACACTGAGAATTTAGGCATCGAGATGCATTCAAATATCAAGTTAATCCAAGAACTGGGGAATCCAAAGGCTTCTAAGCATTTGCACAAGAATCTCCAGTCCACCTTGTCGTAGGCTTTCCTAATGTCTAGTTTTAATAGCATGCTATGGGTTCCATTCTTCTAAACAAAGTGAATGGCCTCCTGAGCTATAATAACCCCATCATAAATAGATCTCCTGGGAACAAAACCAGTTTGTTCTTCGCTAATAAAAGAGGAAAGAGTTTCTGAAGCCTATTAGCTAAAGTTTTAGTAAAAAGCTTATAGATGGTGTTACAAAAAGCAATGGGTCTAAACTCATCAAAATACTCAGGATTTTCCTTCTTTGGGATGAGGGCCAAAAAAATATTATTAATTTATTTGAGGCTATTACCTAAGTTCCTCATCCCCTCAAGAGAACCCGTCAACTCCTCCCTTATGAAGGACTGACATTTCTAAAAAAACTAGTCAGGAAGCCATCCAAACTAGGGGATTTGTTTGAATTCATTTGCATTAGAGCTACTTCTACTTCCACTAAAAAGAATTTTGCAGTCAGATTATGCGTTTGATCCTTGCTGAGTAGTTTTGGAATACATTTTAGAAACTCGTCTTGGTTTGAGCAAAGAGAACTCCAATCAGAGTTGAGAATATTGGAAAAAAAGTCTACTGCCTCCCTTGAGATGATCTTAGGATCTTCCACCTCAGAGCCATTACCTATCTTTATCTTATAAATTCGGTTAATGAATCTTCTAAGTTTCACACTATTGTGAAATAATTTAGTGTTTTTATCCCCCTCTTATAGCCACGTCTCCCTAGATTTTTGTTTCCAAAAGAACTCCTCTTTTGCAAGAATATTTTCTTATTCAAGGAGTTTCTTTTCTCTGAGAAACAAAGCTTCATCCATCTCTTTCCTCATCAATACTTCATTTACCTCCACTAACTCTGCTTCCACTTGAGCCTTCTCGTCAAAAATATTACCAAAATGCTCCTTATTCCACATAATGAGCTTCTGCTTAATTATCTTAAGCTTATTGACTACCTTATAGATCCCAGACCCAAAGACCTCTACCTCTTTCCACCATTCCTCTAAAATCCTAAGAATATTATCATCTTTCAACCACATTTGTTCAAATTTAAAAGGACATCTTCTTGGTCCTGAGTCACCAAGAATGCTAAGTTGAATCGGAAAATGATCCGAGCCTAAGAAAGGTAAAATTGAGGCTTCTAAGGTATATAGAAAGTTTGTAAGACTACCAGTTACAAAGAACCTGTCTAGTTTTTCTGCTATATTACTAAAACCTAACCTTCTATTGTTCCAGGTAAAGGCATCCTTAACCATGTTAATCTCTATCAAGCCACTATGATGTGATAGTTCCGAGGGGGGGGGGTGGTGAATCATACAAACTTAATCTTCCATTAAAACATCAGATTCAACCTTGGTAACATATATTTCAGTAATGTAACCAAAATTGTCAAACATGCAAACTCAAAAGCATATAAACATCATAAACCTCATAACACCAGATTTAACGTGGAAACCCAAATAGGGAAAAACCACTGTGGGATTTCGGACCCACTAAGAAATATACTCTTCTAGAGTATGCTCGGTTAAAAGCAAATCCTATTAAAGATTACAAACACATTGCTAGATGTGACCCGGTTAAAGGATTTCCCTCAGATCTGTTAGGATCTTCACTTTGTTAGAAGTGACCTTGTTAAAGGATTTCAAACACTCAAGAGATTTTGTGTCACTTTCACAAAATAACAGTAATAAAATCTATCTACAACTTCACATCTAAAATGCTAAAGCAGATTCCTATTTGTTCAGCACAATCTAGGCATAGAACTAATCTTGTCTATCTGTTGGGCTTCTATACTCTGTTATTCAAACAGGTCTTCAAGCTTCTATGCTCGATAATCACTATGGAGCATCCCTGTGCATACACTTTCCCACATACATTGTTTATCAACAGTTTCCTATTTATAAACAATTAGGTAACCGCTTAATCTCCTTGATCACATTTCCCATGATCAATCATAGCCATCAGATCTTCAATCTTGTCCAGGTTCAATGCATCTTTCGATCTGAAAACATTTTACCCCACCTTGGAACTTGCATATTAGTCTTGGAACTTGTGCTAGGGTATTGTGGTTCAATCTGAACTGTAGATCTTCATGTCAACTTTCCATTGCCTTAGATTCGTTAACAAACTTCATTCACGACTCACCAATCATTGATCAGTTCTAGTTCATCAGCTTCCTTCATTAAATACCGCATGTAAACATTTAATACATTCTATTATAGCTCGGTTACAACTCGGTAGCAACTCGGTGAATACTAAACTTCACTCGGTAGAAATTCCGCCTTCATTAACCGATAGCGATAACCTTAGGGTTTACCGACTAGGTTACTTAGGGTTTATCGACTAGGTTCTTTGCTTGATAACATAGTATAGTATTAACCTTTACATTTTACAACATATGTATGACGTTACAACAATCTAAAACATCATGATCTCATCATTGTCTGACTCGGTACTAGTTGCCCATTGAATACCTTATTCATCCCCTTATTCATCATATTCTTTCCTATGTCTTTTACCGACATCTTTATAATCTTCATATCATACTTCTCAAGATATGGCAACATTTAGAAAATCAATTTCTTGACATCAATGACAAAATAATAATATCAAGACAGTAAACATCTTTAATCAATTATATCCATAATCATCAACAACCTTCTCAATATCCTTATTGAAATGCCAACAATCTTTCATAGTCAGTTATAATGCAATATTGCCAACATGATGGACCCAATCTATAAAGTCTAAAGTTGCTCTAGAGATTTTGCCTATGCCTCCTTGTTTCTCACATTGATTCATGGTAGTATTGAAGTCACCTCCTAAAATGCAAAATTGAACCTGGGATTTTGTGAATTCCTCAATTTCCTTCCAAACTCTTCTTTTATCCTCATTTAGGGTTGGCCCATACACATTAATAATGAGAAAATCTAGTTTGTGTTTCAAGCTAGTAACCTTGCTACTCATCCAATTGCTGTGAGACTCTAATAATGAGAACCCAATATTGTGTAGGTCCCAAATAAAGGCCAAACCTCCAGAGGCTCTAGTGGCTAGAACACCTATAATATGTCTAAAGCCTAGTTGTTTACCAAAGGAGGCTAAGTCAAATTTCTCTAATTTGGTTTCCTATAACATGACTAAATCAGGACAATAGTTAGATAGACATCATTTAACTATCCGTCATTTTTAAGAGGCATTTAAACCCCTAACATTCCATAATAATACTTTCATGGTGCTGTGGGAAGGACCTTCCCCTTCCATGCATGAAACATCTTGGTGAGTTTAACCTGACCTTCAACTATACCATCATTAGCTCTTAGCTCCGATAGGGATTTCCTACCTCTCTTTTTGCAGAGCTTGGCACATTCTGGAGTGGCCTTTTCCCCAAACCATTGTTCAATTCCTAAAGCTTCAAAATTTGCACCATTTTCTTTGTCATCTAACTCTTTTATGAGGGCTTCCATATCCGTGACCTTAGGGGGATGGGTAAAATTCATAATCCCTTTCCTCAACAACCTTTTCTGTAGTTCTAGCTCATCTTTGTATACTATTTCATCCAATAAATTCTCCAAGATATCCTCGGTGACTAAATCACATAAATAATTGATAATGCAGTTTACCTCTTCCTCTTTTTGAACCAAATCTACCCCTTGTTCAGCCTTATCCAAACTATTGGGATCTCCCAATGATTGGGAGGAACCAATTACTCCCAAATTGCTCCTGACATTCAAACCAATATCCTATTTTAGGATAAGAGTCATATTTTCCTCCTCCCCTTCTCTCCTATAATCAGTATCCAGATTGATTTCACCCTTTCTATCCTAAGACATATTTTAAAATTCATCCCTTGTGGCCACTTCAAGGGCACAATAGTTATTCACTTCCTTAGAGTCAGTAACCCTCCCCTTCTTATCCTTTAAAATATCCTCATGAGATAGCAAGGGATAGGGATTCCTCCCCTCATCCATACTTTGGTCACCTATAATTTCCCCTTCTTCTACCCAATCATATTGTCCTATCGATAGAGGGTTGTCCTTAATCACAAACCCTCCCTTTTCCAAATTGAAACAAATATCTAGCTTAGAGATTTATCTAGGGTTTTATTGAGAGTGAAAAACTTCTAAGACTAGTTCAGATGCTAAGGCTAGATCTAGAATCCCTTTATAAAATTTAGGGTAAATCAAGAAAGATGACTCCCTAGTTCTGATTTCAATAGGGCTTAGTGAATTCAACACTAATATCCATATTAATTATCAATACACAGTTTGAATATATCCTATCTTTGTCACTAATCTCTACAAATTTTCCTAAATGATTACCTATTTTCCTAATAATTTCTATATCCATTAATTCTACGGGTAAATTGGGTATCAAAACAGGTCTATCTACTTTAAATGATTCTATTTTTTATGGATTGAAAGTAGGTTGCCATTCTAAAAATTTAAAATCAAAGCCTTTAAAAATCAGAGATTTACCTATTAAGAATTCATTCTTATGCCTGGGATATCCACAACCAATATAAAGAAAACCCTCAGACAAGATAGAAATGCTTACTATCCATTTGAAGGAAGCTTGAACCAATCTGCAATTACCTCTATCGAGACTCCAAGTCTGCACCATCTAGCAAAAACCCCAAATGTTTTGCAACATTGTTGAATCCTTTCAACCAAACTGTCATTGATTTGCAGCACATTTTTCTCTTCCAAATTAGGGTTCGACATCATATTCAGCTTAACCATCATGTGTTTGGGAGGAGACAAAGTTTTGGGATTCTTGCCTCCCTCCATGAAAAATTTAGGTCTAGCATAATTACCACCCGACCTCCAATTATCCAAATTCCCTCTATATCTATTTTTATTTGGCTTGATCTGGGGAACCGGTTTTACAAAACCTTCCTCAAGATTCCGCAAATGGGTGAACTTGTTAGAGATAGTCGACATGATCTCCATTTCTAAAAAATGGTAAACCTTTCCTAGAAACCCACTGATATCTCCTTGGTTTCAGCATCTGCTATTCCGATTTTGCCTAAGGTAGGGGAGCCCAATCCCCAAATTGCAGGCCGAAACCACATACTTCGTTTGCTCGAGAAACCATTTCTGTCATTTTAGGTGAAGGGAATTGTAGACCCATTTTCACTTTTAAAGAAAGTATAATACCATGTAGCAATTTTCATATGTTTATTATTATGTTGTTGGTTATTAGTTTATTATTATATATATTAGTACTGAAACAATAAAATAATAAGGAGCTAACAAAAATGGAGAGCAACTGATTGCAATAGTACTAGCCTAACAAATATCTTTGGGCATATTTTAGCCATTAGCTTTGAAATACATCAAATTGTTAGGTTAGGTATGCCCTATTTTATCAAATATTAAAACAAATATGGTCAAAACTAATTTTTAACCTTATATTAGATTAATTTTCACACATAGATATAAATGACTTTCTTGTTGTGTAGATTTGTAATAGTAATTGAAAATGAATAGGAAATCAAAGAAATCAATCAAACTAGAACATATAAATGTAGTAAATAAATGAGAGGCTTAGTAAAGCTATTAATTTTATAAATTTATGCAAACAATAAATAATGGAATTTATTTTGTTGAATTAATTACAATGATGTGTATGCTTGTTATATTTTCACCTAGTTTCAATAATGAAGGAAACATTCATTTTTCGTGTTAGTTACCTTTTAGAATCCATTTTTAAAAATAGAATTCAATTAGTATTATAAATATATATAAATAAATTCGAGAGATATGGAGGCTTTCATTTTTTATTATTAAATTAAAAAAATGAAAGCGTTCATATCTTCTTTCTTTATATATATAATTTAATATATAAACTCGTAGCATCACAAGTAGTCAAAAGAAATTAAATAATAAAACTTTAATTATTTTATAATTATAATAATTTATTCCTAATAATTTATTTTAAAAAATTGGTTAAATTTGGTTTAGTATTAATGTTAAACTTTGTTATGGGTTAGAGTTCAGGTTAAAATTAAGTTTTAGTTTTATTGTTTAGTTTGATTTAGTCTTAAATTAGATTAAGGGTTAGATATTAACTTTACTTAGTTTCAAATTATGTTTAAAGTTAGATTTCAATTTTGTATTGTTTTAGGGTTACAATTCAATTTGATTTAGTGTAAGGTTTAGGTTTAATGCTCCATAGATTATGTAACTTGACTTAGTTTTAAATTATTTTAAAAGTTAGCTCATTTAATCTTAACTATAATATTTGTAAATATGTAAAATTGAATTCATTTATTAAATTAACATTCAATTAGTATTATAGTTAGGATTAAGTGAATTTAGGATTCAACTGAATTTACAATTAACATTCAATTAGTATTATAATTAGTTTTATAGTTTTAATAATAAAGGAAAAATGTATTTGTCATGATAGTAATATATATCAAATTTATGAAATTTTTATATTATAATTGTATGAGGATAACTAAAATGATTCTCAAATAGAACATAGTAAATATTATTTTAATGACCTAAAAATTTGCCTAATGTAAAAATTGGATCCACGAATGCAAATTATTTGAGCCAATTATATTGAAGAAAAACAATTTTGGTAATTTGAAAACTTAAAAATCATGCATCTAACTATTTAAAAATTAAAAAATAAACTTAGAAAGAAAAAAATCATTGATGTAATTGGTGGAAAACAAAAATTCGGTGCAACCATTGCAATAGTACTAATAAAGAGGTTTAGGATCAAATTTTTTTATGTCAATGAATACATTTTACATATTTATTAAATATAAGCAACTATTATTTTAATTTAAGACTTGGTGTTTATGAAGGATACAATTACTTACTACCAAAACAAGTGTTACAAATTTTATATATTCTTTTATAAAAAAAATAAAATTATTTTGTTCCAAGTTATTATAATGATCAACATCATTTGAAATTTTAAAAGAATAGATTTTTTCAAGATATTATTAAATATGTCATGCAAATCTTAGATAAAATATGCCCACAGATATCCTTGTTGAGGTGCCTAACCATAAACCAAACTATGTCCAAATCAAAAACCAAATCATACCCTAACCCTAACACAAAACCAAATTGAACCCTAACCTAACTAACACAAATCTTAAAATTGAACCATAACCCTAATTGAACACTAAACCCAACACTAAACTAAATTTAATGTTAAATCTAACCCTAACCCTAATTAAATTAAATTGAATAGTAACAATTTTTTTTTATTTGAACCTTAATCCTATACCAAATTCAACATTGACCATAACTCTAAACCAAATTCAACCAAGTAACACTTTACCAAATAGAATGCTAAGAAATTCAAACTTAAACTTATACCAAATTAAACTCGAAACCTTTCATTAAACCAAAATAATCCCTAACCTTGAATCATATTGAACACTAACACTAAGACAAATTAAATTCCAACTATAAAACTAATTGAATTGTAAACCAAATTCAGCTCTAATACTACACAAAATTTAGCCCTCATACTATACCAGAACAAACCCTAATACTAACACTAACTCAATGTGAACCCTCACCCTAAACCAAAGCGAATCCAAATCATAAGACAAATTAAACCTTAACCTTAATAGGAATCCAAATTTTTGAACCCTAAATAAAATTAAACCCTTATGCTATCCAAATTTTTGAATCCTAAATAAAATTAAACCCTTATGCTACCTGAAATATAACCGTAGAAACCAAATTTAATATTAATCCTGACCATAAACCAAATTAAATCCTAACCCTTATCCTATTAAACACTAAATCAAATTGAATCCTATTCCTAAACAAACACTAAACTAGATTGAATTGTGAACTTAATTGAAATTGTACACTACTCTTAAAACTAAATAAAATTGAACCCTAACCTTGAACAAAATTGGACCCTTATCCTAAAACTAAACCAAATTGAATCGTAAACAAAATTTAACTCTAACACCATACACCAAACTCAACCTTCACACTAAACCAAAACAAACCCTAACCCTATCACTAAACCAAAGTTAACCCTAACCCTAAACCAAACCATATTTAAATTATAAGCCAAATCAAACCTTAACACTAAACCAAATTAAAAAACCCTAACCCTCAATAAATTCAACCCTAACCATACTAGTAAACATAATTGTACCCTAACTCTAATAGTAAACCAAATTAAAAATAAACCGTGAATTTTAAAAAATATTGAGCCATAACGCTAAACAAAATTGAATTGTAAATAAAATTTAATTATAACCTAAATTTTAACCATATTGAACCCTAACCCTAAATAAATTTTAACTTTACCACTAAACCTAATTGAATAATAAATGAGACTTAACCCTAAAATTAAACCATATTGAACTTTAACACTAAACCAAGTTGAATGATATCTATAAAACTAATTGAACCCTAACCCTAAAACAATATTCACCATATAACCAAAACTTAATACCAAATTGAACTGTAACCCTAAATTAAATTAAAGTATAAGCCTAACAAGTTATACCAAAATAATTCCTAACCTTAATTCATATTAAACACTCACTAAACCAAATTAAATACCAACTATACCTAACTGAATCATATATTCCTACATCTCGTCTCTATTGTCGACAGATTGCAATCAGGACAAAAGCACCCAAGACTTATTCCTTGCTGCTATCCTGAAGATGATTGGGAGCGACCAGAATAAATTTCTCTCTACTATCCCTTTCGATGCTGAGATTAAGCAAGTTGTCTTTTCCTTTGAAGGTAATAAAGCCCCTGGCTTGGATGGCTTCTTGATGTTCTTCTTTCAGTTGTTTTGGCATATCATTAGTTAGGATATTGTTAAGGGTGTTAAAGAATTATTTGGATCTAAGATGCTTTTGGAAAAAATTAATGCCACAGTTTTGGTCCTTATCCGTAAGACCCCAGGAGATGATTCTATGGAGCTTTTCAGACCGATTAGTCTGTGCAATTCCTTTTACAAGATTATATCTAAGGTTATCACCCTTAGATTGCTCTCTATTATTTCAGATATTATTTCTCCACAATTGACCAGATTCATTCCTGGTAGGTAGATTCTGGATTCCATCATATCGGTCCATGAGGTTATTCACTCCCTCGAAGTCTTAAAAAATGAAGGTTTCTTGAAGAAACTTGACATGTTGAAGGCTTATGATTGGGCGGATTGGTGCTTTCTTCTCAGTATCCTCAAATGTTTCAGATTTGGTGAGAGAGTGATTCAGATGATCTCCTAGCTGATCTCTACTCTCTCACTGTCAGTTACTGTCACTGAATCTCCTACCCCCTTCTTCAGGTCTTCAAGGGGTTTCAGACAAGGGGATCCTATATCTCCTATTTTGTTTGTTATCTTGGCTGAAAGTATGGGTAGATATATTAGTAAACTTGTTTCTGAAGGTCACCTGAAAGGTACCAGACAATCGTCGGCTGATAGGATTTGCTCCCATTAACAATTTGTTGATGGCACGGTGTTGATGGGTGCATCTACTATCAAGGAAGTTAACTATTACAAAGTCACGGGTCAGATGATTCACTGGATGGAAAGCTCTCTCTTCTTCCTCAACACTTCTAAAGATAGGCAAGGAAGAATTACTAGAATTTTGGATTGTCAGATCAACTTGCTTCCCTCTATCTATTTGGGTCTCCCTCTGTGCAAAAATCCCCCTAAGATGTTTTGGATTAGCTTGGTGGATAGATTCCAAAAACAAATAGCCAGTTGGAAAGGGGCCCTTCTAAGCCAAGAGGGGAAAATCCAATTATTAAAATCTTCCCTCCAGAGTCTTCCCGTGTATGCTTTAAGTCTATTTAGAATTCTGACCAAATTTGCTGATGCTATTGAAAAATTCAAAAGTCTTTCCTCTAGTCAGGGGTTGAGGAGAGGAAAAGGATATCTCTGATAGCCTAGGATAAAATTTGTAGACCTAAAAAATTGGGTGGCCTTGGTCTGAGAAACATAAAAAACCATTAATAAAGCCCTTCTCGCCAAACAAATCTAGAGATTGTTTGGAAAAACTAGTGAATGGAATTTAATCTGGCAAGCCAAATATATGCAACCTTAGATATCTCTTATAAGCCATTGTGGAAAATTTAAAAGCTGATGGAAAGCCTCTTCTTTTCAGGAGCAAGGATGATTCAGGCCTCTTCATAAACTGGAATGTTTCTGCTTCCATAGACAAAGATGACAAGAAAAATAAGAGAGAAAGTAGTGAGTGGTCCTTTCCTCCGACTGGTTGGATCAAAGCTAATTTTGATGGGGTGGCCAAGGGAAACCCAAGGCAAGCTGGGTGTGGGGAAGTGATAAGAAATGAGACTAGCTATTGTATTGCGGTAGTGGCACTCCCCATGGGATCACAAACTAACCACTTAAACGAGGCCATGGCTTCTTACCAAACCCTTTCCCTTGTTAAATCGATGGGATTTACTAAAGTCTGGCTCGAGGGAGATTCTAACAACATTGTTCAATGCCTAAAGGAACTATCCTCCCCTTCATGGACCATAAAAAATATCATATCTCAAGCTAAGGAGATAATTAAGTCTTTCGAGTTGTGTGTTGTATCTCACAATTATAGAGAAACCAACACTATTTTTGATTGGGATGCCAACATGGTCGTTTGTGCTTATCACATGATGATCTAGATCTAGGTGAGTTGGATATTCCTCATGAGGCTCGTGCCTTCCTCATTTATGATAGAGTACATGGTTATAAGGGAGTGATAAGTAATAATGACAATGTACTTATCAATGAAAAAGGCCAAATGAATAGAAAAGGGAAGCGCTCGAAGATTGAGCTGGTGTTTAATACAGACAAGACTCTGCACGCTTTGTGGGTGCCCATTTCTATTTTGAAGACCTTCTCGCTTTGCACTTTGATATCTACTGTTCCCCTATTCTACATTGTGAAGGATAATAATAATCTATTTGCTAATGCCATGGGACGTAACAGGAAAAGAATTGAGCCGCTCTCATCTGATGAATGTAAAGATAAGCTAAAGGCATGGGATGTTTTGGAAATGGCCAAGATGACAGGGTATATGGAGAGAATTTTAGGGAAAAACCCTATCGTTACCAAAATTTTCAAAAAGAATTGTAAAGATGGAAAAATTATCATAAGAGGAACAAAGGTTGAAATTGACGAAGGGATGATCGCAAAATTTACTGGTATGCCGATGGGAGGAAAAAAGTTTTACAGAGACAGGAAGCTCACATAAGCTGCTATCAAGCAATTCCCGAAGGAGGAGTCTGAGAAAACCAAGTTAGTGAAATCTAACAAAACCTACTACTCGCTGAAAGTGATAAAGAAGTTATGGAGATGGATTTTGTTTGTTGTCATGCAATATGTAACTCTTGATGGTAGATACTCTCATGTCTATGGTTATCACTTTGTGCTTCTAGATCAATTTCATCATAAATATCTGGTGTCCATACCCTTCTATTTGTTTAGCTCCCTTAACACTAGCATTAAGGATTTTAGAAATAATCCAAATAGTAACCCTCCCATGCATGAAGGGTTAATGTTTCTTTTATATAACCATGTCAAGGCCTCCTCTGTGCAACATTCTATCAGTGAGATTTTAGATTCAAATGATGAGTCTGAGAACTTGGAATACAATGAGGATGAGAGGTTTGATATTGAGTGGGAAGATGATGGTGACAAGATTACCTTTACGGAAGGCTCTAGCAAGGGGAAGGACAAAGATTTGGCTTTTGGGTCTGGAAAAAAGAAAGCTAGAAAAGGGGTTAAAGGAAAAAGAGTAAGGTTCAGGAGGAGGACAACTAGCTTGAAGATGATAAAGAGCATCGATGACCAGGGATGGAGACTGATAGTGATTATGTTACCCCACCACCAAAGAAGAAAAACAAGTGGAGCCCTGTCATCACCGAAATCAACCTAGATAAATGGAATGGTTTTCTAAATATCCAACCCAATCCTTAGGATCCCAATAAAAGGACAAATGATGTTGAAGAAGATGGGAAGACGGTGAAGGAAGGTGATACTATGTCTCCGAATACTGGTGTTAACATGGAGACTATTGGAATTTTGATGATGTTTTGATTGTCATTGATGGACACACACTTTCTTGATGTATGAGTTATTCTCAACCAGTAATTTCCCAACCGGTATTGTGTATTATTGAATATATAGTCTTTAGACTATCGGTGTTTTGCAGAAAATGGTTTACCAGTCACAAATTGACTGAAGATCTCAAGCAGTATGAAGACACCAAGCGGTTCGAGGATCTAAAGTGGTACGAAGGACCTAAGCGATAGTTAACTTTTGATCGAAACACTACGATCTACCAGTCTTCATTTTTGACAGCTGGTAATCGGTATTTAGCATTAACTAGTATTACTCTTTGATGAGTTACCAACTAGTATTACTATAATGTGTGATGAGTTATCATCCACCGACACTTTGGCGGTATTTTTGTGCCATGTTACCAAATGTGTCTAGATACATTGAACCTAGGAACTTATAGTCTAATCCTATTGGACCGACATGAAATCAATTTCCTTTATAAGGACATCATGACTAGGGTTTGCATGTGTGAGACATAGAAGAGAAAAGGTTATGTTCGATCATTAAAGAGAAGATTAGGTCTATGTGAAGAGGTAGAGTGTGGAGATATTGAAGATTGAAGTAATGCTGAAATGCATTAACAATGAGCTGTCAAGGATCTAATTAAGCATATTATGCTAGCATCTAGATCATTCACTTGTTGATTACTCACATCTTCGACAAGTCTAAAACCCTTAATCAGGTAGGCCTAGCAAAGCCTTTGTAAATCTTCTAACAAGGTGGTTCACAACTGTGGATTTGAAATCCTTTAACAAGGTAGTCTTTAACATGACTTATCTCCTAATAGAGATCTAGATTCCTAACAGAATCTGTTCTGGTGAAGAACATTGTATGACCTTAACCGGTTTGGTTACTATTCTGCAGATAGTTACTTGTGAGTTTCTTCTCATCGTGGTTTTCCCATTTGGGTTTCCACATAAAATATCTTGTGTTATGGTGATTGTGCTTTTGTGGGTGAATTCTTTGTTTGTTATTTGGTTTGCATGTATCATAACCGGTTTATCAGTGAATCTGTTGCACCCGTTATCTGCTAAATTGTTTAAGAGTTTGATTATAGTACTTTTTGGTATACTAATTCACCCCCCCTCTTAGTATTCATCAATTGGTATCAGAGCCAACCTTTCTATAAGTCTAACCACTTGGAAGGAGATATGGGGGAATACAGTGTGAGGGAAATTTCTCATCATCTCACTCAAACTGAGAGAGCCTATGATGAACTCAAAGTCAGGTATAAAGCCTATTTGGCCAAGAGAAGAGAGCATGCTGAGAAATTGATGGAACTTAATGAAAATAGCTCTTCTGATGAAACAAACATGAATGCCCTAGTTGAAGAAGTTAAAAAACTAAATGAATCTAATGCCAACCTAAGAAGGGAGTTGGAAGGACTGACTATCAGAATGTGTCAAGAGCTTGAGAATAGAAGGAAAGTTGAAGATCTGGTAAAAGACAAAGATCATGAGATCTCCAAGCTGAAGCAAGAAATCAGTACCCTTAGCACTCATCTCCAAGAGAGTAAAGTGGAAAAAGAAGAAATGCAAGGTGAGCTAAACATGGCTATTTCTGACAATGCAACCTTGATGGAATTCAATGCTGCTATTTCCAAGGAACTTACTGAGTCAAAGGAGATACTTGCCAAATTCAATTTGAGTATTGCTAAGCTAGAGCAAAAGCTAGAATCGGCAAAGCCAGTAAAGAATACCATTGGACTTGGTTTCTCTGGGTATGAGGAAGGTGAGACCTTTGGAAAAAAAGTTGAAGCATCAAAGAAGCAACCGACATCCAAAGGAAAAGATAAGCAAAAATTTAAACCTATTTGCTTTAATTGTCTAAAAGAAGGACATACTGCCAATGTATGTAGAAGTAAGGCTTATAACAATTTTCCTTATTTTCAAAACAATATGCCTAGATCCAATAAGTTTGGGCATAGAGCATTTGAATGCAGGTCGGTTTTGCACAACACTGGGAGATATCCTCCAAGGACACAAGGAGTTATTTTAGAACTTCCTATAAACCAGAATCCCAACTGTTACAATACCTATGACCATCAGTCAGTTGGTTATCAAGCGACAACTAGTAGGAGAGAAACTTGTTTGATCTATCGTGGTAGAGGTCATACTACTACAACATGCAGAAGGAAGAATGGAAGTATGAATAATGGACCATGGAGAACACCTGGAATGGTATGCTATCATTGCAACAAACTAGGACACACTACCAGAACTTCTAGACTGAGAAAGAATCAATCGGGTGATATATCGATCACTCCAGAAGAGAAGATTGATGTTGAAACCATTCAAATGGAAATGAATAAAACTTGGAAAGAGAAATTAGAAGAAGAGTCACAGAATGAACCGGTTTCTGCACCTAGTGTGGAAGTCTCTAAACCGGCAAACTGAGCTTCACAAAAGCTTAGGGGGATCATATCAGTGAAATATTTTAAACCCCTGGTTTATATCGGTAAAGACCTATACCAGTATATGTTACCTGTCAATCGACAAAAGATTTGAAGTAGTAAAAGGAAAAATTAGGGTTTGTGCCCTAGCGGTGATGCATTTATTATGGTAGGTGAGAGTTTGTTTAAAAGGGCCTTCGTTGTCATTTTCACTTATCTATTTTTGAAAGAAGAATTTTCAAGGGGAGAGCAACCAGAGCGATTTGTCTAGCAGTTGACAAGATCTTGTGCGAAATCTTGCAACCATCTTTAAGCAATCAGTGAAGAACTCTAAGCAGTGAACTTGCAACCGAAGTGGTGTTTTGTGCATGACATTGGAAAACCTAAATTCCAGTCTGTGAAGGTATTTTATGAAATTATTACTTATCATTTGATCATGGCTTCTGCATTGCACTCTAGTTCTAGTGCACCTATAGATCCAGCCAAATTTCTTCAAAAGAGAATGAAATACAATGCCCTATCTCAAATACCCACCAAAGTTATTGTTGAGGGAGATATTTCAGGGTATATAGAATGTAAATTGGAAAACCTAGGATCCCTAGTGATTCATTCCCAGCTAAGTTTGTTCTGTGGGGATGACAAGTAGATCAAACCTGAGTATAGTGTCATTGAGAAGATGAAACTGCACGATGTGGTATATTTTCTGGAGGAGTTCATAGAAGAACATATTCACATCATCCTTAACAAAATGCATGGTGACAAGATGTATCTTGAGCGGACCCATGACATCACACCGGAAGCAATTTACGCCATCACCAGTTTCGACAATATTGGAGAGGTAACAACTCTACGGAAGGTCACCAAAACTAAAATGACAAAGCTCACCGGTTCTGTGAGTGACCAACGGGCGATGACTGTCAATACCATCTTTGATGATTAGGTAAAATATGCTTGCATGGTGATTGGTTACCGGATATTTTATGCTAGCAGAATGAATTTTGTCCCTGCTGCTACAGTGAATGTTGATTACAGGATGATCAAGGAAGACACTCCATTTGACCTATGTACTTTTCTATAGAAGCAATTTCTATTGAATCTGAAGTCCATCAAACAGGACAATTCTCTAAGGTTCAGGTTTGGCCAACTTCTGGTCAGTTTATTCTTCTACTTTCAAGGTTATTTCCCTGGAGTAGGTGATGTTCAATGGTCTACTGACCTACCAGTTTCCAGACAAATTAAGGAGAGTCTACAAGTAGTGGGAACTACATATCCTGAGGTTCTAAACAAGTATTTTGATGAATTCAAGCAGAAGATGAGCCAAAGAATGAGGATATTTGATGATATTGTGAAGAAGTATGAAGATGACATCTGCTTCACAATAAGGATAGATGAATGCATAATGGAAGCGGTGGAATCGAAAAAGGAAGTGGTTGGCCCTATGGGGTATGAAGTGATGAATGACAAGTTGATCGGGTATGCCTCTACCCTACTTGCCTCACCACTGGATGGAAAGAAGAAAAGAACTGGTACCTACATGGAAAGGGTCACACCGATTGAAGAACCAAAATAGAAAAAGGGCAAAACAGTGCCATCGGTATCTGCACCAGTTACCTCTGCCAGTCGGAAAGTGACCAAGCGGTCACCAGCTAAGAAGAAACCTAAGATTATACCAGCAAAGGTATTTGAGAGGAAGCGGAAATCCAGGAATCACTCACCATAGTCAGAGGACACAGAAACGAAGGCTAAAATAAAGAAGTTAAAACAATCAAGCAAAAAGACAAAGTCTACCGGTAATGCACCTACAACTTTTGCACCGGTAAATATAGATATTTCCTCTTATAAATCAATGACACATTGTCAGAGGACAATAAAGAATATTAGGAGAAAAGTTCTTGATAATTTAAAAGAATATTTTGATGACTTTAATGATAGTGAGAAAGAAGAGGTAGAAAAGGAAGTCAATAAATACTTATGCATTAATGATCGGTCACCATCTGAGATTAAATCGATTACACCAGATTCTTTGTATAATTATTTGGATAATAAATGGCACATTGCCATTGAAAAAGAATTGGAGATTAGGGAGAAAATTTTTGCACAATACTTTCCTGATGCCTCAAATTCTGAGTTATTTGAAATTATGGATAGGCATAAAGGCATTTTTTTTATGAGAAGAAGGCGACTCAGGCTACTAGAAGGTAAATCTTCTGAAGTAGAAAAGGATACGCACATACATGCTAAAGCTGCTATCAGAATGCATAGAGTATCTGAAGCTGCTAAGTAGCTAAGCAGGCTGATCAAGTACCTGACTTATCTTCAGACAAATCGGATGAGGTATTTGACAGTGAAGGTGAAAGAGTGACAAAAACAAATTGACCTTATTGATGTTGATGCATTAGATAATGAGGATGTCACTCCTAACAAAGAACAAGTTGAGAAAGAGAAACATAACAAAGAGAAAGCAGAGAAAGAGCAAGAGGAAAAAGCAAGGCATGAAGAAATCAAGAGGAAAGAGTCAAAGAAAAAGAAAGAGGAAGACAAGAGAAGAGAGGAAGAGAAAAAGAAAGAGGAATACAAGAGAAAAGAGGAAGAGAAAAAGAAAGAGGAAGATAAGAGAAAAGAGGTAAAGAAGAAGAATGAGGAAGAGAAGAAGAGAGAAGAAGATAAGAGAAAAGAAGAAGAGAAGAGGAAGGAAGAAGAAAGGAAGGAGGAAGAGAAGAAAAACAAGAAGATGAGAAAAAGAAGAAAGAAGAGGATAAGAAAAGAGTAGAAGAGGAGAAGGAAGCAGAGAAGAACAAACAAGCAGAGATCAAAACAAAAGAAGAAGGGCAGACTCCTAAGGCAACCGATGATCACACCAAACAGGTTGATACCACTAGTCCTATTGATCTAACTCTTGCAAGTCTAACTCAATCAATAGATGAGTCTAAGCTACTATGAAGCATCAAACTTGCACAGGATAGACTAGAATAATTGCAAAGGAAGAATGAACAGGATGTCATACAAACTGCGGTTAACACCCTTACTAGTCTAATTCCCAGTACCAACCTCCCCAGTACTGATTCCTCTCTATCCAAGCTCAAACTTCTCCGTACCATAGTGGAGGACCATGTACAATGCTTAGAAGATGTTGTTGAAGCAACTACAAAGAAGAACCATGAGCAGGCACTCAATGTTTCCTTAGTCAAGAAAACGAATGAACTACAGACACAACTACTGAAGCAGCTGAATGATATTAGTGTTGCTATGGGTGAAGGTAAATTACTGTTGAGTAAAATCTGCCAACCCCATCTATTTTATGACGATGTGCTTAAACAGAAAGCTAAACTCCAATTGGAGTTATAGGCATATATCAGCAATTTCAAGATTCCATATGATTCATTCACTACCTATGGACAAACTGTTCATCATTATTAGCATCAGACTGCCAAGATGGACTTAGAGATCAGCAACCAGACTCAAGATTTGCAAGAGCTTCAACTGCTCCTATTCCCAAGACTACAGATTCTTCAGAAATGTTTTCTCAACCTGGAAGCTATCACGGTAACTCAAGAGATGAGTACCATCGATGCAATGGAAGAACTAGCATTCCAGATGAAGATTGAAAGTGAGGTTGCTACCTCATTGCTTGAGTCATGGACATTGGACATGAAAACTTTTGTGCGGAACTTTAAATCTATTTTTTGAGAAATTTCATTCCTTATTGTCATGAACATTTACTCTATTTTATTGCTTTGTCATTGTTGGCAAAGGGGGAGTAGTGATAGTAAAATTTTTGTGAATGTTATCCTTTCATGCACTTGTAATTTTTGCAAAGGGAGTAGTGTATATGCTTAGGGGGAGTAATTTTGATTATGGCATTTTTTTTGTAAAGCACTTTGATGTTAAAATTTTTGTAAGTGTTGCAATCAATGCCAAAGGGGGAGATTGTTGGCATTTTGATGATGTTTTGATTGTCATTGATGGACACACACTTTCTTGATGTATGAGTTATGCTCAATTGGTAATTGCTCCAACCGATATTGTGTATTATTGAATGTATAGTCTTTAGACTATTGGTGTTTTACAGAAAATGGTTTATCGGTGATAGATTGACTGAAGATCTCAAGCGGTATGAAGACACCAAGAGGTTTGAGGATCTGAAGCGGTACGAATGACCCAAGCAGTAGTTAACTTTTGATCAGAACACTATGATCTACCAGTCTTCATTTTTGACAATCGGTAATCGGTATATTGTATTAATTGGTATTACTTTGTGATGAGTTACCAACTGGTATTACTGTAATTTGTGATGAGTTATAACCCACCGACACTTTGGTGGTGTTTTTGTGCCATGTTACCAAATGTGTCTAGATACGCTGAACCTAAGAACTTGTAGTCTAATCCTATTGGACCGATATGAAATTAGTTTCCTTTAGAAGGAAATCATGTCTATGGTTTGCATGTGTGAGACATAGAAGAGAAAAGGTTATGTGTGATCATTGAAGAGAAGATTAGGTCTATGTAAAGAGATAGAATGTGGAGATATTGAAGACTGAAGTAATGCTGAAATGCATTAACAATGAGCTGTCAAGGATCTAATTAAGCATACTGTGCTAGCATCTAGATCATTCACTTGTTGATTACTCACATCTTCGACAAGTTTGAAACCCTTAACCGAGTAGGCCCAGCAAAGCCTTTATAAATCCTCTAACAAGGTAATCTGTAATAGGACTTATCTCCTGATAGAGATCTAGATTCCTAATAGGATCTGTTCTGGTGAAGAACATTGTATGACCTTAACCGGTTTGACCTTAATCGGTATGGTTACTATTCTGCAGATAGTTACTTGTGAGTTTCTTCTCACCATGGTTTTTCCCATTTGGGTTTCCACGTCAAATATCTTATTTTATGGTGATTGTGCTTTTGTGGGTGAATTCTTTGTTTGCTTTTTGGTTTGCATGTATCCTAACCGGTTTATTAGTGAATCTGTTGCACCGGTTATTGGCTAAACTATTTAAGAGTTTTATTATAGTATTTTTTGGTATACTAATTCACCCCGCTTCTTAGTATTCATCAGAGACCCTAGATAGTACTACCTCTGAGATCAACATTGATAGCAGCAACTCTACTTTGACCATGTTGAATATCATGAAGAGTGGGATGATGGAGTTCTGCAAGGTTATTGATTGGGTCTATTTGGAGATGGACAATTTGAAGAAAAAGTAGGAGGATTAATCCAGGAAAGTGGATACCTTAGAAGCTGTTGGAATAGGTAAGCTCAGTACCCTACTAACTACCTGAATGAACTGATTAAAGATATTAGCTATGCAAAGGCTATCACTCGAGCGTATTGCTCTCAGTTTAAGGTTGTCGAGGATAGATTCAATGATCTCAAGAAGTGGGTTCTCAATCATGGGAACACCTTGAAGAAAATTGCAGAACAAAGCCAAAAAATTATGAAAGCCTCTGTCGATAACTTCAGTGTGATCATCAAACTGGAACGGATCCATCAGGAAAAGAACACTATTGACACTACTAAGGAAAAGGTTATGACTCTTGAAGGGGCGACTACTGGTCATGGCAAAAGAACTTGAGCTAGTACTAGGAAGATGACCCAACATGCCAAGGAGTTGGAGGAACTGAAGAGCGTTGCTGCCTCTATGGTCCAACTGGAGCAAGAAGTAGCAAAGATTATCATAAACCTTTCTTAGGGTCTGTTGCTCGTGGTTGTCCCTTAGTTATCTCTGTGTTGTCCATTTTCCTCTTTTAGCTTCTTGTTGGCTTTTTGTCTTTGCCAGTTATCTCTTTTTTTATGTTTTGCTCTATCTAGCTAGTCTTTAATGTCTTATCTTTTGATTATCTTTTTGTAAAAGGGTTTTGGGGCCCCTTCAAAACCTTCTTTCACTTAATAAAAAACTAATTGAATCATATACCAAATTAAAACCTAACACTAAACCAAAACAAACCCTAACACTAAAAAAAAAACCCTCACCCTATTTGTAAACAAAATTGTACCCTAGCCCTAATAGTAAAAAAATTACACTAACCCTAAACCAAATTGAGGTCTACCCCTAACACCAAAATAAAAACAAACCCTAGCCATAAACAAAATGGAATTCTAAATGCAAACCTAATTAAACTCTAATCCAAATGGAACCACAACCCTTACTCTAAACAAAATTGAACCCTATCCTAACAATAATTCTATATATAATCTTGACCCTAAAGCTAAACCAAACTAAACTCTAACCTTAAACCTAATTCAATAGTATACCACATTGAACCTAACCCTAAAATTAAATTATACTAATTATTGAGTATGAACTTAATTAAACCCTAACTATAATACTAAACCTAATTGAATCCTAACGCTAATAGTAAACTAAATTGAACCCTAAATAAGTCAAACCATACATCAAATTGAATCATAACCCTAACACTACTATAACCCTAGAAACCAAATTAAATATTAATTTTAATCATTTATCAAATTAAATCCTAACCCTTTTCCTAATTAAAGACTAAGTCTAGATTGAAACCTAATATTAAATAAACACTAAACCAAATTGAACTCTAATTCTAAATGAAAATTAAACTAGATTGAATTATAATCTTAAATGAAATTGTAACCTAACCTTAACAGTAAATCAAATTGAACCCTAATCCTAAAACTAAACCAAATTGGATGGTAAACAAAATTGAACTTTAACACTATACCAAATTCAACCCTCACACTAAACCAAAAGAAACCTTAACCCTATCACTAAACCAAAGTGAACCCTAACACTAAACCAAACCAAATCTAAATCATAACCCAAATCAAAACTTACAATAAACCAAATGTCAAAATCCTAACCTTCAATAGAATTCAACCCTAACCATACTTGTAAACATAATTTTACCCTAGCCCTAATAGTAAACCAAATTAAAAAATAAACCTTAAATTTAAAACACATTGAACCATACCTTGAAATAAAATTAAACACTAAACTAAATTGAACCCTAACCCTAACTAAACCAAATCAAACCCTAACCCTAAATTAAATCATGCACTAACTCTTATAATAAACCTAATCAAAATTAACTTAAACAAAATTAAGCAAAAATAATTCATGAAGGGTGCCTAAATAATTAACTTGAAACAAAATTAAGCACTAAACCAACTCAAATCCTAACCCTAAATTAATTCATACTCCAACTCTTACAATAAACCTAATCAAACTGCAACTCTCAACTAAATAAAACCCTAACCCTAATAGTAAACCAAAATTAATCTTAATCCTTATTGAATTAGGGCTACTATTTTAATCCCAATCCAATATATAACTATACAATAATAAGCTAACCAAATAAAATCCTAAATTAAATCAAACCAACCTTAAAATGGAAATATTAATTAAACCCTAACCCTAAATTAAATCAAAACTAACGAATCAAACCCTATCACTAAACCAAAAGAAACACTAAAATTTAGACCATATTGAAGCATAACTTGAAACAAAATTAAACACTGAACTAAATTGAACCCTAAAATGAACTCTAATTCTAACTAAACCAAATCAAACTCTATCCCTAAATTAACTTAAACAAAATTAAGCTAAATTAACCTAATAACAATTAAAATCATACACTAACTCTTACACACTAACTCTTACAATAAACATAATAAAAATTAACTTTAACAAAATTAAGCTAAATTAATTCGTGAGGGGTGCCAAATAATTTACTTGAAACAAAATTAAATTAAACTTAACAAAAAATAAACTAAATCAAACCCTGACTTTATAATAAATCATACACTAAGTCTTACAATAAACCTAATCAAACTGTAACTCTAAACCAAATAAAGCCCTAACCCCAATAGTAAACAAAATTGAACCCTAATCCTTATTGAATTAGTGCTATTATTTTAATCCCAATCCTAACTATATTATTAAATCTAGAATTAAACCAAATGAAATCCTAAACCTAACACTAAATGAATCAAAACCTATCACTAAACCAAACTAAAGAGAAACATTAACACCATCTTGAACCCTAACTTGAAACAAAATTAAAAACTAAACTAAATTGAACCCAAAATCGAACCCTATCCCTCACTACACCAAATCAAACTTTAACCCTCAAAAAAATCATTTAATAACTTATAAAATAAACCTAATAACAATTAACTTAAACAAAATTAAACTAAACCAAATCAAACCCTAACATTAAAATAAATTATACACTAACTCTTACAATAAACTTAATCAAACTGTAACTCTAAACCAAATAAAACCCTAACCCTAATAGTAAACCAAATTGAACCCTAATCCTTATTGAATTAGCTCTACTATTTTAATCCCAATAGTAACGATATTATTCAATCTAAAATTGAACCAAATGAAACCTATCACTAAACCAAATAAAAGAGAAACATTAACACCATATTGAACCCTAACTTGGAACAAAATTAAAGACTTAACTAAATTTAACCCTAAATTGAATCCTAACCCTAACTATGTCAATCAAACCCTAACCCTGAAAAAATTGATTTAGTAACTCTTATAATAAAACTAATAAAAATCAACTTAAATAAAATTAAACAAAATCAATTTGTGAGGAGCAAGCTTAAACAAAATTAAACTAAACCAAATCAAACCCTAAGCCTAAAATTAATCATACACTAACTCTAAGAATAAACCTAATCAAAATATAACTCTAAACCAAATCAAAATCTGACTCTAATAGTAAACCAAAATGAGCCTCGATCCTTATTGAATTAGGGCTACTATTTTAATCCCAATTCTAAATATAATTCTAAATCTAGAATTGATTGGTTGTATTTTGTCCTTTGTAATAAATTGTTATAAATTTTCATTAGAGTTTCATAAAGTATATTGTATAATTTTAAATCATTATTGTTTTAAAAACTTCAATAATTTAAAGTTATTGCTTCTCTTTTATTATTTGTATTAACTCTTAAACAAATTAATAATATTAATAAAAAAATTCAATGACTATCTATATGGTTTACCTTTGTATCATTATTTTTATGACATTTCACATATTAAAAAAAAAAATTAGTTTAATGTGTAAAATGTTTTCTACATATTTTAATTCTTTTACACATTTCTACCAAAATTTATTATTAAATAGAATAATTTTCTTTTATCTTCTTTAAATGCTTTATTTGATCTAAGATTTGTGACATTAACTAATTCAATTATTTATGCCTCTAATTATTTCTTAAAAAATATATCTTTATATTCTTTTAACTAAAATATTCATAATGTGACTTTGTTTCATATCTATTGAACATTCCCTTTTATACCAATTGAATACTCCTCACACTAAATTTAATTTCTTAACAAGTGCCACATAGTGGTGAGTACTTGCCTTAATATTTTTTAGTTTAATAATAATATCTATTATACTTATTAGAAATATTTATTTATTGTAACTAGTATGTTATTTTCTTAAATTTGTTTCGTTTTATTTTATTGTTTGAAATTTAGTGAGATTTATTTATTTTATTATTAATGCTAAATTATTTATTTTTAATTTTTAAATATTAATGTTAATAATTCTCATATTATATCAATGTTATATCATAATATTAAATCAATTCTATAATAATTAGCTAGATTTATTTAGTTATGATTAATGCTAATTTTTTTTTATATTATAAATCGAGAGACCAAAAAAGATGTTTATATAGATGAGTTCAGGGTAGGCAGGGCCTCAACAGTGAAACCAAAAAGAACTAGACGAGTGTCATATACAATGCACTAAAAGAAAGCTCCAAAATAAAGTTGTGCTTGCTACCATAAGGAACTAGAGGAGGATTTCATCCTGGTCTTCTAGCCATGTGGTCCACCCCTGTGGTCCTTCCATCTAGACCACCTTCTTCCTTTCCATGATTTGTATGCACATGTCAACCCTGTTGAAGGGGGAAGCTTTGGTATCTTGGAGTTCTTTAATCAGTTTCTTAACTGCACTCTCGAAGGCAATTTGATTTTCTGCTATCCTTGCCCATTCATAACCATCTTGCATCTCATATATAAACATGGTGGCTCGACCTTCTTTGAGGAACCATAGGAGTTTGTTTTGTTCAACATTCATGAGGAAGCAAACCTGTACAACAATTTTATAATGTGTGTGTTTTTGAAAAAAATCGGTAAGTTCCCTGGCATTACCTTGGAACTTCTCCTCATTTCTAAGTTTCCAAATAAACCAAAGGATAAAAGAAGACAAAATTTGCCAAATTAAGTTAGCATCCTTTTTAAGATTATGGAAGAAACCAATAATTATATCATAAGTGAAGACATACTCAATAATGGATATTCCAAACATTAACCAGATCTCCTTAGCAAAAGGGCAGTCAAGGAAGCTGTGCCGAGTGGACTCAGGTTTATTGTAGACAGAACGGAGATCATATGCAACTAGATTATTCCTAATAGGAAATCTATCTAGTAAGAGTTGCCATCTGAAACACTTGATCTTAGGGGGGATGGGAGATTTCCAAAGGTTCTCAAAGGTTTTATACCAAGCGGTAGGGCTGTGGTGGACATTCCATAGGGTGTTGACATGGTCGATCACAGAGGTGTCCTGGTTAAGCAGGTTGTAGATAACTTTGGATTTAATTTTTGGAAGGGGGGAGCCGTCCTTCCAAAGGGATGAGAGGTACCTATGGGTGTCAACATGAGTGTTCTTAGGGAGATTGAGGGTGTTATAGGCATTCCTAATCATATTGTAGGTCCGCTTATGCGAAGCAGGGAGATTAAATTTACTACTAAGTTCCTCCCAGGTGATGAGGTTGTCATTTTCTAGGATATCCATAAGATAGTTGATCCCCTTGTTATGCCAGAATCTAGCAGAACAACCTTGGGTTAAGGCCACTGGCTTAGAGTTGTGGTGGAGGTTCCACCATATTGACCTTTCACCATGTATAGTGTTGTCACAGTCAATGCTAAAGTTGCAGATAAGTCTACGCACATGCTCCCAGGCTTTCCAGATGGACTTAAAGACTCAGGTGCCTTGGACAAACACTGAGAAACTCCTAGCAAGTAGATCACTAAGTGGGAGGAGTTTCCATGATTTGGCAGCCTTGGGGAATCCATTTTGAATGTTGTTTCTGATAAGAATCTTCCAAGGTTCTTGCCCATCTAGTGCATGAAATATCCATTTGGCGGCAAGGGAGATTCCTTGCAGCTTAAGGTCCTTAAGGCCCAAACCTCCAAGTTTTTTGTCTAAGTGGCACCAGACCCATTGTACCGCATGGGCCTTTCTTTTTCCCTTACCATCAGACCAGAGAAAGCATTTGATAGCCTTTTGAATTTCATAAATTTGATAATTATTGAACATCCAAACCGAAGAGTAGTAGATACTGTATGAGGAGACGATTTTTTGACATACTTGAACCCTACCTGCTAGGGAGAGGATCCTATTATCCCACTTGTTGAGCTTCTTATCAATTTTCCCCTTAACCCAGGTCCACATGTCCCAAAGAGGGGGAAATAGAGAAGGGGATACCGAGATACTTGACAATCATGTTGGGTCCTCCCCATGAGTACCCGTCTTGCTATAGCCAGTCTAGAGGTTCATCCTTCCAGCCAAGTAAAACAGATTTGGAGCTGGAGATCCTGGCTCTAGAGGATTTATTAAAGGTGTCAATTTTTAGGTTGAGGGAATCGATGTTTTGCCTAGAGAGCTCCAGGAAAAGAGAGATATCATCAGCAAATTGGATATTCAGCAATTCAGAGTCATCTAACAGCACAATGCCATGGACTCTAGGAGATAGAGTATCATCTCTAAGGAGATAAAAGAGGGCATCTGAGGCAATAACAAACAGAGCAGGGGAAAGAGGGTTGCCCTGCCTTATGGATCTAGAGAGAGGAATAGGCTGGGATAGGGTTCCGTTAACTTCGATCATGACAGAAGCATCTTTGAGGAGAATTCGGACATAGTCATAGAACTCATTAGGGAAGCCAAAATCTCAAAGCATCATGAGGATGAAATCCCACTCGACTCTGTCATAGGCTTTTGCAAAGTCTACAAGGAACATGGTAGCATCCTGGTTAAAGGTTTTGGCCCATTCCATGGATTCCCAGCAAGTGACAAGGTTTTCGAATATGTACCCGCCTTTAATAAATCCAGTTTGGGTAGAGAAAATGAATTTTGCAATAATCTTTTCAAGGTGGGTAGCTAAGGCTTTGGCAAGGATTTTATAGGAGACGCTGAGGAGGGTGATTGGACTCCAGTTCTTAATGAGCGCTTTGTCTCCTTCTTTAGGGATGAGTTTAACAATACCTTTATTTATGAATTCCCCCAGAGTTCCATTGTCAAGAGCTTCATTGTATATGTCATAGAGGTCATGCGTGACCCATTCAAGATTGGCTTTGTATAACTCCGCAGGGAGACCATCGGGGCCTGGGGCCTGGGGCCTTATTATCCTTGAGGGCTTTAATGGCATTGACAATTTCTTGTATAGAGATCCTAGCTTTGAGGAGGAGAGCATCATCTTCAGAGATCCTTTTAGGGATGATGGTACTACATTTGTGACAAGCCTCTTTTGAGGCCTCATTATCTTCTGAGGTAAAGAGAGTTCTATATAACATTTCAAAGGCCTCTTTGATATCATTGAGATCCAGGAGTTCCTTGTTGTCTACAGTTATTCTATCAATTTTTTATCTATTTTGTTTCAGCTTAAGGAGGTTAAAGAATATTTTGGAGCCTTTATCTCCAAATTGGAGCCAGTGGTTGCGATCTCTAATGAAGGCTCCCCTGATTTTGACCTACTGGTGCTTTCTAAGGATTTCTCTAGCTTTAGAGACATTCTTGGCCAGGGTGGGGGAGGAGGGGTTAGTCTGAATATCTCGCTCTAGGGAATGGAGGCGATGGGTGAGAGATTTTTCTATGGCTCTAGAGTCCTTGGCTCTCTTTTGGCCAATGGTTTGGAGTACTTTCTGCCAGGAGGAGACATTCCTTGTCCACCTAAGAGTGTAGGATTGGGGGGGATGAGGCTGAAGGTTGAAGAGCTTGACCACCTTAAGGGCACCTAGAACATCTTGGTCTTTGAGGAGGGAGGTGTTGAGAATAAATTTCTTGCTACAAGGGCTGTTGATGGGGATATCATTTCTAGTGTTAATGATTGCAAGGATAGGGAAATGGTCAGAAAGGGTAACTGGTAGGACATCAACCGCACTCCCCAAGTGGTTAGGGGAGAAGGAGAAGAAGTCATTGTTAACATAAAATCTGTCCAGTCTGGAGTAAATACGATTGGAGCCTTGTTGAAAGTTGTACCAAGTGTACCATAGGTTAGAAGCAACAGTTTTTGTGCCCTCGAGGGGGTCAAATAATTGGAGTTTTTGTTTAAGTTTGTCCCAGTGAGGTTTTTCTACTTTTTTCCATTCAAAAGGAAGTCCCCCAGCCTTGTCATCTAGATGCTCAGTCATATTGAAGTCACTAGCCACTATCCAGGGGATACTTGGGAGGAAAGTTAGCCAGATCCAAAGGGACACTCTTTCCTTGTAGTCATTAGGTGCGTAGATAGAGCAAACGCCAAAGCTAGAGCCCCTAATATCTAGGGTAGCCCAGGCCTCTCTATTGCAAAGGGGAGATCCCTTTATCCCTAATGTTGCTTGCCCACTTAGGGGAGATAAGAAGGCCAACTCCTCCCTTTCCTTTCGGGTGGCTAGTGCAAATTTTGATTGCATCTCTCTAGATAAAGTCAAGTGAGCTGTCAAGATGGAAACCCATGGATTTAAGTTCTTGCAGTATCAAGAAATCTATGTTCTTGTGGTGGCTCAGAGAGCTTTTGATGACAAACTTCCTATCAGGCAACTCAAGGCTTCTAATATTCCAAAAGATGTATTTCATTAGAGAGGAGGGTTAAGAGGTTCAACTAGGGAGACCACAAGGATCTCCATCCTTCTTTTTATTCTTGGAGCCCATAGGCCTACCTTTTTTTTTAGTCAAGGAGGATCCTTTTATAAGGTCGTCCTCATCTTCACTAACTTTAGATGGTTCATTACTAGTAGCTGCAATTCCTCCTATGTCGGACCCAGACATCTGGGAGTTTGGAAAGCCAAGGAGCACTGTGCTAGACCTAATTTCTTCAAGACCCTTATTGGTGTAGATTACTTCAATAACATGATTATCTTCTAACTCTTTGAGCATAGAGGTTGTCGAAGGGTTAGTGATGTTAACTTCAGGGGTAAGCCCTACAGGTGATGAGGAGTCTGAATTCTTGGGGGTTTCAGAACTGATCATCACACTTACAGGGTTATCACTAGAGTTAGCAACATCAACACTTCGACTAGGGTTCTCAAGTTTCTTAACCATTTTTTTTACCATAGAGTTTGCCGGGGTTTGAGCGGGAGCGAGTGAGCTATTATTTGTAGGGAGGGGGTAATCACAGATGCCCGTTACTTGGATGATAGTTGGGATAGTAGGATGGCTTTGGTTTGGGGCATTTAGGTTGCTAGTTTTCCTCCTACGATTTCTAGAAGTGACCAACTAAAAATAGTCAAAGGGAGATTTTGGAGGACCAGTTGATGGGTCAGAGATCGGACCGAGGTGATTAGAGACAAGGGGTGAGTGATCAATGTGCATGGGTTTTAATTCTAAAGAATTGGTGGTGGGAATAGCGGCTTCTTCGTTAATAGGGGGCGGGGTGGATGAGTGTTGAGAAATCTTGGTTCTAGGGTTCGTGGAGGCATCAGTTGAGTTGCTGTTGGGTTTATGATTTCTGCGATTAATGATTGGGCAATTTTTTCGAAGATGCCCTTCTTTTTTTCAGAGAAAGCATACATTTAATCCTCCAAGCATTTCAATAGGGCAGACAAAGGTTTCTTCATTGATGTTTAGGGATAAAGATGGTGGGATATCAATCCTTGGCTTAATCAATTCAAGCATTTTGGCATCCAGGTTGGGGACAAGGCGGGTCGTTTCATCAATACGGATCATTTTGCCAAAAGGTTCCATTAACTGTGGAAGAAAACACCAAAGGAAGGGGGGGACATCCTTGAGGATGACTCACCTAGGGGAGGATAGTGCGAGAACCTCATCACAGACCGCCTCTGGAGACCAAGCTAGGGTACGGAAGGAAGTATTTCCAACTGTCCAGTATTGACGCTTTAGTGCCTCCCTTTGAGCCTCATGAGATTTAAAGAAAATAAGGTGGAGACCTTTTTGAATTTGTCTGCAAAATGATATTTTAAGCCCTAATTTTAAATTCCAGAGGTTATGAAACTAGTCGTCTAAAAATTTCCTAGGTGGGCATTTCTTGACATCAACACATGCAAAGAAAATGGTTGTATTACTTAACCTAGTCTTTTCCGAGGCAATTTCATTCAACATTTCTAGATTGGGTGAAATGCAGAAGGAACTCGAGATAATGCTAGGGCACTTACCTTCCTCACCGGATCTTTCTTTGCCAGGAGCCTTAAAAAATCGTGCGTTAGGGTTGACTCCTTTTGCAGGTGGGGAGATGGTTTCAGCGAAAGATTTCTTTGGCGGAGATTTAGATTGATCTGTAGATTTAGGGCCGTTAATGGCACTACCATCCGATTTTGACTCCATAGGAAGCCAAAGGTTGAGCCGCACGAGCGACCATGTAGGTGGGGGGAGTTGCGAATTAAATGAAGTGCACTATTAAATTTACAAACAGAACAAAAGAAAAGAACAGAAAAAATAGCAGTGGAGAGGAGTTTCAAACTGGGTGGAGGAGAATTAACCCCTCCACAAAGATGTCGAGGTGTCCACGTCATCACAGTTGCCTCGAACAGCTCGCAGACAACCAGACTTAGTGCTTGCAAGCCCCAAGGTTCACAAATGTCAGATCCGCAATCGCTGAGTTTGCAGACCCCATCTTTTTTGCAGACCTCAGTTTGGTGCGCAGAGTTTGATGCCAATTTTTTGCCCTAATTTCTCGTGTGCTCCCTATCCATTCTATATTTTGTTGTGTCCGTCTTATCTAATGGTTTTTCTTTGATTGATTTTCCTTTCGTCTCTCGGTGATTGATATTTTCCGCTTAAGCTCCTTGCAGAGCGGGTTTTCAGTTTTAGGGTTTGTGATGTTATCGGCAGGGGTGATCTTGTTCATGTTGCTGAATTTGGTGAGCCCTTGACCTTCTGCTCTGCTCTCGTGAGCCCTTGACCTTCTTCTCTGCTATCAATAAAATAAAATCGCAAGTTACTTCCACCTCATCTACTTGCTTCGTCGCAAGTTTATTTGTTCATTCTGCGTTTCAATGTGAGTTACTTCCGCCTCATCTACTGCCTTTTTGCGTCGCAAGTTTATTTGTCATTAATGCTAATTTTCTTATATTTTTATATTAATATATAAAATTTATATTCACAATTATTCTATTATATCAATATTATAAGGCAAGTACTCACCACTAGGTGGCACTTGTTTAATCCTATTGTGCTCATATTTGAAAAATATAGTCAATACCATAATATCATATAAAGGCATTTCTTTTTAAACTAAAACCTTTTTCCGTTCCATAGTGCTCATTATTTCAATATCATTACAAAAATAATAATAATAAATTCCTATAGCCGATTCTTGGGTGAGATCCTTGTGTCCACCAATATAATTAGATATTCAAGAGGTTTTCAAGATAGACATAGAAGGTATATATATATATATATATAAACAAGTTATCAAGAAAATTTATGTATAAATAAATTATATACATACATACATATGTATAAAATTCAAGGGATACTAATAGATATTGACATATATAGATTATCTAAAACAAAAAATATATTAATCTAAAAAAGAGAAGCACACAATTTTTTTAATATAATGATAATTTAAAAAAAAACACAAGACAAATTAACCTATAAAGATAAAAACATAAAGAAAATCAATAGAGTCACTCTCTTACAAAGAAAGTGTGTCCTTTTTATGATTATATACAATTATAAATTAGTATGCATGCATGTATGTATATATATATATATATATATATATATTAGGTTTATATATACCTCTTTTTTATGATTTTAGGTTAATATCTCTTTTAATTTTTTATTTATTTTTATATTTATATATGTTAGATACCTCCTCTTTATGATTATAGGTAAGGATATCTTTTGGTTTTCTTTTTGTTTTTATCTAAGTTATATACCACAATTTCTTCATATACACACACATAACTTTATGTTTAAGTTAATATGCTTCTTTTTTCAAATTCATGTTTATGATATTAAAATAAAGTTATTGTTGTTATGGTTACAAAAAGGAGATACCCTTTTTATGATTATAGGTTAATATTTCTTTTAGTTTTAATTTTATTTATATATGTTAAATACCTCCCAATGATACTAATCTATATTGACATATATAGATTACTTAAAACAAAAAAGATATTAATCTAAAAAAGGGAAGCACATAAATTTTTTAGTATAATCATAATTAAAAAATAAAAAACACAAGACAAATTAACCTATAATCATAAAAAAGAGTTACTCACTTATAAAGAAAGTATCTCCTTTTTATGATTATAGAGAATTATAAGTTAGTCTGTCTTATACATACATACATTTATGTATGTCATATATGTGTGTGTACATGCACACATAACTAAAAGACATATAATCATAAAAAAGAGATACCTCCTTTTAATGATTATAGGTTAATATCTCTTTTAATTTTCTTTTTCTTTTTAAATTTATATATGTTAGATACCTCTTCTTATGATTATAGGTAAGGATATTTTTTGTTTTTATCTAAGTTATATACGTTAGTTTCTCCTTATACACACACATAAATTTATGTTTAAGTAAATATGCTTCTCTTTTCTAGATTCATGTTTATGATATTAAGATAAAGTTATTTTTATTATGGTTATAAAAAGGAGATACCCTTTTTATGATTATAGGTTAATATTTATTTTTATTTTATTTTTATTTTTATATTTATATATGTTAAATACCTCTCAATGATACTAATCTATATTGACATATATAGATTACCTAAAACAAAAAACATATTAATCTAAAAAAGAGGTATCTAAAGTATATAAAGATAAAAACAAAAACAAAATCAAAAGAGTTACTTATAAAGAAGGTATCTCCTTTTTATGATTATAGACAATTATAAATTAGTGTCATATATATATATATATATATATATATATAATCATAAAAAGGCAATACTTTCTTTTTATGATTATAGGTTAATATCTCTTTTAATTTTTCTTTTTATTTGTATATTTATATATGTTACTTTCTCCTTATACACACATAAATTTATGTTTAAGTTAATATGCTTCTCTTTTTCAGATTCATGTTTATGATATTAAGATAAAGTTATTTTTATTATGGTTATAAAAAGGAGATATCTTTTTTATGATTATAGGTTAATATTTCTTTTAATTTATAGGTTAATATTTCTTTTATTTTTATATTTATTATCTTAAATACCTCTCAATGATACTAATCAATATTGACATATATAGATTACCTAAAACAAAAAAGATATTAATCTAAAAAAGAGAAGCGCACAGTTTTTTTTTATTATAATCATAATTAAAAAAAAAACACAAGACAAATTAACCTATAATCATAAAAAAGAGGAATCTAAAGTATATAAAGATAGAAACAAAAACAAAATCAAAAGAGTTACTCACTTATAAAGAAGGTATCTCCTTTTTATGATTATAGACAATTATAAATTAGTATGTCTTTTACACACATATATATAAAGTTACCTCCTTTTTATGATTATAGGTTAATATCTCTTTTAATTTGTTTTTGTTTTTATATTTATATATGTTAGATACCTTCTTTTTATGATTATAGGTTAATATCTCTTTTAATTTTGTTTTTGTTTTTATATTTATATATGTTAGATACTTCCTTTTTATGATTATAGGTAAGTATATGTTTTGGTTTTTTTTTTTTTTTTTATCTAAGTTATATACGTGATTTTCTTCTTATACACACATAACTTTATGTTTAAGGTAATATGCTTCTCTTTTTCAGATTCGTGTTTGTGATATTAAGATAAAGTTATTTTTACTATGGTTATAAAAAGGAGAAACCCTTTTTATAATTATAGGTTAATATTTCTTTTAATTTTTTTTATTTTTTTAATATTTATATATGTTAAATACCTCTCAATGATAATAGGTAAGCATATCTTTTGGTTTTCTTTTTGTTTTTACCTAAGTTATATACCTTAGTTTCTCCTTATGCACACACATATAACTTTATGTTTAGGTTAATATGCAATTCTTTTTCAATCATGTTTATAGTGTTAAGATAAATTAATTTTTATTATGGTAAAATTATTAACAAATTTGTATTTATTATATATGTTTTTGGATTAGATTGTGCAGAATTTTTCTGGATTAAATTTGTATTTAATGGTTTGTGTGTCTTTTTAGGTTAATATATGTCTATATAGATTAGCATCTCCTTTTTATGCACATATATATAGATTAGTATCCCAATTTTTATAGGTTAGTGTCTCTTTTGGTTTTCTTTTTGTTCTTATATATATATAATTTTATTGTTTTATATGCTTCTCTTTTCTAGATTATTATCTCATCTTATGTCTATTTATTTGATTTTATTTGTTTTTATATTTATTGTCATCGTTATGTCTAGAGTTCTCACGTTTAACTTCATTTTTTAAATTTTTTTTAATTTTAATTTTTAATTGTTTTTTTTCTAATCTTTTCCCTCATCCCAACTCTCCTCTCTCCTTTATATCTACTTTTACAATCCTATTACACATTTTCCTCTTCTTGATGAAAGACTACTATGATTGAAAAAATAAAAAAACATATACAATTTAAATCAAAACTCATACACTTAGTCTAATAAACTGTGAATTGTGAAATATTAATGCCAACTAATCATAATTTCAAACAGTGAATTGTGAAATATTAATGCCAACTAATCATAATTTCAAACAATCATACACATCTAAATGAGAAATAAGCCATCCAGTTTAACATTACGTTAAATTCAAATTGCAAGCTCAAAATTTGGAAAAACAGTTACGGTCAAACAGATGACCGTTAAAAATCACTGCTCCCTCATGACATATGTACACCCAAGAATATTCAGAACTTTCAGTTGTAATCAAGGTTCACGTAATCTTTACGCAACGTGGAAGTGACCCACAGTAATTTACTCACATTAAAAATGCTCTATATATGCTATGGATAAGAAACTCTTGATCAGAGTTCTGGTGTTGGTTGTGATCATGGCTGCAATCAGTACACAGTTGACCTTTCCCAAAGGAAATTCCCAAGATAGCAATGCAGAACACAGGAACTCTACAGTGGTTTATAAGGATCCCCACCAGCCAGTTGAAGACAGGATTGAGGATTTGCTTTCAAGGATAACTTTGGCTGAGAAAATTGGGCAGATGAACCCAAATTGAGAGAGTAGTGGCTACTCCTGCAATTATAAGGCCCAAATTGAGAGAGTAGTGGCTACTCCTGCAATTATAAGGGACCTTGGAATAGGTATGAATGTTTTTAGTCTTGTGGCTTAGGATTATTTTGATCCAACTGGGTCTCATACTCCATTTTTTTAAAAAAAATTCTGAATTGGTTATTTTAGATTGCAACAGGGTAATGAATTGAGTAATATAGCTTGAAATGGGGAGTTATACTATGTTATTAGATTGTAGGAATTATGGTATTGTAGCTTGGGATAAGCATGAATTGGGTGTCACTGCTACATTTGTTTTCTGGGATTTATACGGTGTTGTTGGATTGTCGGAATTATGGCATTCTGGCTTGGAATGGTTATGAATAGGGTATTAATCCAAGAAATTTAAGGTCAGTTTTTTTGATATATTAAATTGCATTAGTTTAAGGATAATTCCTGGTTTGGGGTTTTAGATATCGTAACTTAGCAGGAACTGGATATATATATATATATATATATATATATATATATATATATATATATATATATATATATATATATATATTTTTTTTTTCACTGTGTAGGTTTTAAAAGGTTGTAGATTGTGGTATGGATTGGTTGTACTGTATAATCTTTTTGGGCATAGCTTGAAATGTATATGGACAGGTTAATATACTGCATTTTATATCAGAATTTATGTTCCGATGGGGCTGCTTAGCTTATTTTGGCTAGCAGCCGTTGTTCAATATTTTTAGGGATTATTTGTGAAGCAGCTGACCCCATGAATATTTATGTTTGCTGCTTATTTTTAAGCAAAACATCTTAAATTTGTATTAATAGCATTAATACTAATTTGTGCACTTAAAATTTGGAAAGAAAAAAGAAATAAAATCTTTAAAAAAAAGGGAAAGAAAATTGTGCAGCCACTGCTTATTTCCAGCCCCCTTTTTGTTCCATAGCTTATTTCTAATTCCTAAACAATAGCTGCTCCACCAAAATAGGAAAGATTCCAAATTATCCCTTTTTTTGACAATTTTTAAGTTGCATGGAAACACTTAACTGCTTAAATTTAAGCAAAAAATAGAGTTAAGCAGCCGCATGGGAACAGGATGTTAGGGTAAGGTTTTAAGGGGGCTTCAGAGGCTTCAAGATCTATTTTTATGGAGTGGGAGGTACCATAAAATAAAATAAAAATGCTGCAGGAATGTTTTTCTGAAAAATAGCAGCCCCTACTTTTTAGGACTGAATATTTCAGCAGGGGCAGGAAATTGCCCAACCAGCTTAGGAATTTTTTTGCCACTTGTTAGTTAGTTAATATTTAAGATTCCCCCAGAAAAGAAATAGAAGGAAAATAATACTTACTATTCACAACATTCTTCATGAGACCACCAATGCCCTTCAATTTTTAAGCTGAACTGCACTACTAAATTCATGTGACCACCAGATTTAAAATATTACTATAAATTCATGGGACCACCAGATTTAAAATATTACTAAAAAGTCTCAACAACACCCGCTGAATTCTTTTAGAAAGCCCTCTCTATGGAACCTTACCTTAGTGTGAAGGGTAGGCATTATGGTGAATTACTTTTTCTATTTAAGGTTTAAAGGCTTCTAGCTTGGGATAAGTGTGAACTGGATGTTATTCTGCAGTTATATTGTGTTTTTTTAGCTGAATGTTTTTCCGAAAAAAAGATGGTTCTATCATTTGTGCATTTGAAGGTACGTCTTTGGTACTTGTATACTGCATGCATTTTTAGTTAGATGAATTGGGTATGTTATGGTAAATTAAATCCTTTGAGGCATTAATTTTTAAGGTTTGTAGCTTGTGAAATGCTTGCAATGGAAATTGCACTGCATTTGTATTGGGCCATTTACTTATCATACAAAGTAAGATGGTTGTCGCATTTCATAAAATTAGAGTGGCATTTCTTTTGCAATGAATTTTGCATGTGTTACACTATTGAGATTGATCGAACATAAGGATTGTATTAATTTGAGCTCGTGAGTGGTTTAAATGCTAAAATTGGGGTCAAAAGATTAATTTTTCTATTCTGTATTTGTTCATTGGGTATTTGAATTTTTTATGGATTTTTGGAGATAGCTGGATCATGATATGTTTGAATGGAGTTTTGTTTGTACATCATTTTTTAAAGGATGTCTTTTATTGGGCAAAAGTGGCTCATACCAATTTTGAAAGAATGTTGTACTGTTGTGTTGTTACCTCATGGATTGTGTGTGTTGTGGCTAAGGAGAGTCATGATAGTTTTGAATGACTGCTATGGTACCATGTTCGTATCAGATTTTTTTTTATGACATCATTATTTATTGATGTAGAAATTTGAATCTCAAGGGTTCTTTGTATACCGCAGACTTTTATGGATGTATTGCATTACGGTTAAAATCTAGATGGGTCATCATGATTTTGGAAGTATTGATATTTTCCCATGTTAATACACGTTATTTATAATGTTTCTGTTAATTTAAATAGTAATTTGGATCTCACGTATTTTGCATATTATATATTATAAATGCAGGTAGTGTTTTGAATGGCAGAGGAAGTATCCCTAGAATTGAGGCATCTCCAGAAATGTGGGCTGATATGGTAGATAGTTTCGAGGATGGGGCTCTGAGCTCCCGTCTTTGGATTCCTATGATTTTTGGAACTGATGCTGTTCATGGCCATAATAATGTTTATGGAGCAACCATTTTTCCACATAACATAGGCCTTGGTGCAACAAGGAAAGTGATGTCCATTGTCTTTTTAGGCCTGTATGGATAGATATAAAACATAAATGATTTCTGCAGTTTTCTAATAGAGTCTTTGCAGAGAATTAGTAGCACAACCGATATGTTCCCAATGACTACAAAATATTTACAAAACTCAGGATCTAACTCTCCTACCTATTCTATCTCTCCCATTACACATCTACAATTTAATATCTCTTCCTTTCCTCACAAAGACACTGAGTCCTAATAGAATACTAACTCTTGATCTTTAGTAATCATGCAAGAATTGTCTCCCACTATTTTGTGCCGTTACTAACTATTCTAAACATAGCAAATACTATTAGACTAGTCTCCTAAATCTAGGGGATAGGTTTGATCATGCCTCTTAAAACACAAAAATTAGTTTGCATCATTCTCCCCTTCTTTTAAAATTTTGAACCTCTTGGTTTAAGCTTATTTGCATGAGAATCATCCTTTTGACCATCCTTTTTGACTTGAAGAATCAAGCCATGGTGTTCTCTTCCACCAAATTAAATTTCTTCTTAAATCTTCACTTTTTGTTTTCTTTTGCTTCCAATCACTTGTTGGAATAGAGATCCTCCTCCTTTGCCAGTTTATCTTCTTCTTTTTGCAGCTCCTGGAAGGCTTAGGAGTTCTCCTCCACTGAAAATCATCATTATTTTTCACATCACTTGCACATAAATCAATTAAAACAGAAATAAAGTTAAAGGAATAAAAATCTCCCAGTGGTTCCTTCTCCTCCTCTGTGTTCTGCCATTTAGGCATGCTTTCTTTTTCATATTTCTTGAGATGGTCTTCTTGTCTTAGCTTAGTGTGATGTTGTTAACAATACAAATTCTTTTAGACATTGTCCTTTATACCATAACTGCACTTACTCTCAACCTCAATCATCCTTGTTCCTTCCTCTATTTGAATTACCACCTCTTTTGCTGGCTGCTTTGCTTACTCTATTCAATTTCTCTTCTGTTCTTAAAGTTAATTGATAACTTCATCTACAGAATTCACCTTGAGTAAGGTTAACTCATTTTGTAGCTGGAATCTAAGTCTATTAATATACCTGGCCATAGTATGTGCATTGTCTTCTTGCAAATTAGTTCAGCTTCATAGATTCTTCAGTGTAGGCAGATATGGAGGACTCCTCCTGTTTGAAGTTCTAAAATTCTCTAAAAAGCTTCTGCTCATAATCTGAAGGCATGAATCTAGTCTTTAAGTGCTTCAATACCTTTGGCCACAACTTAATTTTCACCTTTCATTGACTCCTAGTGTTTTGAAGATTCTCCCACCATAGAGTTGCATGACCTCATCTTTGAAGCGGGAACGTCAACCTTGACTCTAGTTCCTTGTTTGTTGATGGCCTCAATAAAATTTGTTGGATGTCTATTGTGATCGAGTAACAGAAGGTGTAGTAGTTATTGCTAGCTTCAATGTATTAGTTCTCTAATTTTCCTTTAAAATGCTTGGTGCATGTCAATATTGTATTTTGTAGTTATATTGTTATAGGAATATCATTATAGTTTACTAAGATTTCTTGATGCCTTATTATAACTTTAATGTATAATTGAAAGCGAAATTGCCTTCTGTAGTCAAGAGTCTTTGCATGTATGATATTTAGGACTTTGAAGTTTAATGTATAACTGAAGGCAAAATTGACCTCTGCAATCAAAGTCTTTGAGTTTATAGTATTGTCTGGTTTTTTTATACTACAATCACAATAATTGAACAAGATTATTGTCAAGAGTCTTTGGATGTATGGTATTTAGAACTTTGAAGTTTAATGTATAACTGAAGGCAAAATTGACCTCTGTAGTTAAAGTCTTCGAGTTTATAGTATTGTTTGGTTTTCTTATACTGCAATCACAATAATTGAACAGGTTCGTTGTGATCCACGATGGGGAAGGTGTTATGAATGTTACAGTGAAGATACTGAAGTAGTTCTAAAAATGGCAGAAATCATTGAAGGGCTACAGGGCTCTCCTCCTGAAGAACATCCTAATGGCTATCCATATGTGGGGGGATGGTATGCTAGCTTTGTTACCATTTTTCATTTATTTTGAAAACTCTTGGGAATGTTTTTCCTATTCATGATTTTCTTCTATTCAAATGTTCAATTTCAGACTGAATGTTGTAGCTTGTGCCAGGCATTTGGTTGGAGATGGTGGAACAGAGGGAGGATTCAATGAACACAATACTTTGGCAACCTACTACGATCTTTTCCAGATTCACATGCATCCATACTTGTACTCCTTGGCAAAGGGTGTTTCAACTATCATGGCTTCTTACTCTAGCTGGAATGGAGAAAAAATGCATGCAAACCAACACCTTCTAACTAGGATTTTGAAAGATGAACTCGGATTCAAAGTAAGTAAATATGACAAATAGAGTGATTCATTTTATTTATTTTCTATAATAATAATTTTATTACAGAGGAAGAACTCTAATCAGAACACCACTTCCATTGGATTTCCAAAGCTTACCGATTTTTTTTTCTGATTAATACACGGAGCAGGGCCATTTAAGAAACATGTCTTTTCTATTACAAGAAAATCATGAAATACCTGCCCAGACAATATGCAAGAAATCTTGAACTGATAATTGGCTTGATCATTTTGAGTACAGGGATTTAACATTTCAGATTGTGAAAATTACATCAGTAACCTTACAGAATTAGTCAATCCAAGCCAGATTTCTATGAGCAGAATAGATGATGCAGTTAGGAGGATTCTCAGGGTCAAGTTCATTGTTGGCTTGTTTGAACATCCCAAAACAGACAGATCATTGTTGGGCATGGTTGGAAATCCTGTGAGTAAAATGAAATCCACTTGCATTGCATGTATTTTTCACTTTGAGGACATTGTATTACAATGTTGACAAGAAGCAAGTGGATTTCATTTTGATTTTTAGTAAATTTTTGTTTTGGTTCAGGCTCACAGAGAAATAGCCTCTCGAAATAGCCAGAGAGGCAGTTTGCAAGTCACTGGTTCTCTTGAAGAATGGAAACAGGGGTGAGAAACCATTATTACCTTTAAACAAGAATGCCTAGAAGATACTAGTAGTGGGCAATCATGTAGACAATCTGGGATATCAGTGTGGTGGATGGACAATAAGCTGGGTAGGCAGCAGTGGATCCACGACTATAGGTAAAAATTTGATAACCCAGAAGGCTTGTGTCAATCTCATCTCCCTATATCATACTTAATGGTTTTGAGTCAATGTCATCTGCCTATCTCATACTTAAGCAGAATTTAGATGACTATTGAGATAGATTCTTTCTTAGAGTAGAATATAGATGGATGGTAGAAGATAGCTGGTTTAAATGGGTCTGAGCAAGAGTTCACAATCTCAAATTCCTCATTGTACCTTTAGATCAACTGCTTCAATTTCCTACCTTGAGCTAATGCTCTCTCCAAGTTGATCTGCCCCTTATTATTTTTAATGTATATGATAATGTTGAAGCCTTTCCAGTTTAAGAAGCAATTCTCAAGTAAAATTTATCTCTTTTTTTATAGGAACCACTATTCTGGTAGGGATCCAAGATGTTGATGGTGATTGTGTTCGAGCCTTAACTGATTGGGATCATTACTTTAGTGTGTGTGGACCTAAATTGGGTCTGATACTATCTAGGTTATGGATTGGCTTAATGTAACATGTTGTTAGGACTTCTCTATGTGCTTATGGGATGACTTATGGGCTGGATGATATTTGTTTGGTCTCTGGCCGCCATGTTTTATAATTATATAATCGGTTTTATTGTCTGGTGGCCGACCTAGTTGTTCAAGGTCGAGGGTTTGTATATATATGTGTAAGATCTCTTTGTAGATCATGTCAAGGATAAGGTAATGCAAGCGAATAATGAAATAATCATTCATGCAGAGGATTTGGTCGATCATAGGTGATCAAGTTGGGTTTATGCAAGAGCTTTAAGACCTCCGGTATTGAGCTTAATAGTTCATTCTTTCTTCCGGATTGTAGTTTGGATTTCTATGTAGTCAGTGAGACTCCTTTTTGTAATGAGTAGTGTGATCTAGGCCAACCTCCTTTTTGTAATGAGTAGTCTGATATAGGTTGTTGGCCTTCTTTCAAGTGCAGGCCCCTCAATTGGTATATCTACTATTTTGGTAATTGGTTTATGTATTCCGATATTGATCTTATGTGTTCGGGTATTAAAGTTTTAATTTTTTAAGATTTCGACAATCTGGTGAAAACTAATTCACCTACCCCCTCTTAGTTGTCCTCCGGTTATTTGAACTGTCTAACACCACTCACATTCTCATGAAATAAATTATCCAAATCAGGCTCCTCGCATTCTCATGAAATAAATGATCCAAATTAGGCTCCATAGATTTGCTAATTAAACCTTGGGAAGCTTTAATTTGACAACTTCTTCTCAGATAAATATTATAGGTAGGACTAATGGTAGTAAAACTGATGCACAAAGGAGGGAAATTTGAATTTGAATTTGCAAATTATGATTAAGCAATACAATTTTTTTTGAAAATGATTGATTGAATAATTAATTAAGAAATTTGAATTATGAATTTGAAAGATAAATGCATCTAGATCATAGAATAACTTTCATAAAAATTAGATCTCATAGTTACTTTGAAATATTATGTAATCCACATGATAAATTTTACAATTTAAAATTAGGGTTTTTGTAAATTCAGCCACTAAATTTATGTAGTTCAATTTAAAAATAAGATCTAGGAATGAAATTTTGAATTTTAAATTAAATCATCAATTTTGAAATAATAAATCCAAATGAGACAATGCATAAGCTCAATTTCAGGATGAAATTTTAGGGTTTTTGTGAATTTAACATATTCATAATTTTTCTTGCAAATGTAAATTTGAATCTGATATATGAAAACCACTAATTTTTGGACTTAGGTACCATTGTATTAAGAGAGGGAAGCAAACCCAATGGATCTAGCCACAAATCAACAAGGTTAAGGACTAAGAATTCTATTGGATTTACTAGGTTTGAATTGTATTGAACTCTTTTTCAAGTTTACTTATAAAAATGTTGAAACTAGGGTAAATGGGTTGGAATTGATGTAAAAAATGCATAAACGGTAAGCTATTGTCATAAGATTGAGCCACAAATCTGGATCCTAGAAGGAGTGGGGGATTGATTTGACACTGTAAATAAACCTAATTCTGATAATTGTAGGTTCGTACCTGTTCCTATGAAAAATAGAAAAGGGAAATAGGTTGGGAATAGGGGTTTACCTTAGGTTAAACCCTAGTTTTTAAATTAACCATGAATTAGAAGGAAATATGATGGAATTGTAGTAATGGAAATGTTCTCTTTTGGAGGGAGATGCTGAATAATGATTGAAATACAAACTCTATACCTCCTTGTGAAGTTTTGTTTGTCTCCACGTATAATTAGGGTTTCATGATGTCTTCAATAACAAATAACATGAATGTCAACTCTAATGCTTGAATCTTGACCTTATCCTCCTTGTGAAGTTTTGTTTGTCTCCACGTATAATTAGGGTTTCATGATGTCTTCAATAACAAATAACATGAATGTCAACTCTAATGCTTGAATCTTGACCTTATCTCTACTTCAATGCTTGAAAGAAGACTGCTTGTGTTCACACACTTTAAATTGGATGCTCGATTGCTTAAATTGATTGATCAATATTTTGTTGAATTCCAATTGTATATCCAAATGAGAGGGGTAGACCTCCTTTTATACTTGCCTATCTAAAAACAACTTAGTTTTTTGACATGAGCCAAAATGGGGTTAGGATTCTTGCTCAAATCTTGTGACTATTAAGGGGCCCAAAAATGGGTCCTAATTGGGAGGACTAGGGTGCTTGCACCCTGGTCTTGACCAATCGGGCACTAGAATATAAGGGAAGATGAAGTGCAGGGTAAAAAATATGGCAAAAGAATCCAATCTTTGTTCAGGCCTCAGCACACAAATACCAAGGGGAGGGCCATCCAAACATCAACTTCTAAGGAAGAAATATAGATTTCCATTATAATGCTCCAAAATCCATAATTTGTGCCATCAAACAAAGGTACCTTATTTGATAATGAAACTTCTAGGTTAGTGATGTGTTCTATTAACATAATCTGCTTAGACTAATTAAGTCTCTAAACAAGCACTATCTCTAATACTAATTGTAGAACACACCTTTACTATTCAAAGGGGGGTGAATTAGTAGTAAATAAAACTTGAACTCTTATCGAGTTAATTCTTTTGAAGAACTTATTCAAATATTATAAACTTAATTCTAAAATGAAAGCACCAAACTGAAATCTAAGAGACAGATCACACAAAGTAACCAATGCACAAGGGACTATGTGGAAACCCGAGATGGGAAGACCACAATGAGAAATGTTGCTAGGATCTACTATCCTCATCCAACCTCATATTTAAAAAATTTACAAACTTTTAGGGCACTAGCACAAGGAATCACCAAATGCCCTATGAGAGCACCAACTCCCTACAAAAATCACAACATAACAAACTGAGAACCAACTTAGCATTCTTAAGGCGTTAACCAAAAGAATGTTACAAATATATCATTCCAAATTTGAAAATTTTTAGTTAGCACTATTAGAATTATATATTGAAACATTAAAAACTGATTACTATTTCCTTTGAGATGTTTTGATTAGATTTACAAATCACAGTGGTATTATCTTCTAAACAAACTTCAATAAAAGAACTATCAATAATCTTCTAAAATGATGTTTATAAACTTAGAAATACTCATCAAATAACTTACAATATACTTCTTTTATTTGAATTACAATTCTATTCAAAACTCTAAAATGTTGACCACAAAATGATCATATACTTGTATTCATAGCACTTCGTCAAGTACTATTATTGAATGCCCTTCACAATATTGCAAGATGAGTTCTCCCTTGTTTTCTTCTGAAACTACAAGTACTTGTATCAACATAACTCATCCTCCTGAAATATGAGACTAAAAATAAGAAAATCTTAAGAGATTTCATCACCAAATAATATGTAGTCTAGAATACAATTTGAAACAACCAGTGATAAAAGAAAAGAATATTTATGAGTTTGGTGACTATGAAATCTATGAGGAATTCTTATTCTATTATCTATAGGCAATGCCATCTCTACATATCTAGTTTTAATGTCAATGGCAAATACAAATATGTGTGTTTGTTTCACAATGTCTAACACCATTTGCAAAATATGATAAAGGAAAAGCCCCTAAAACAAACAATAATGCCAATTACACTAATGTGCCCTATGATTGTACTATCAACCCTATCATTAAATTGGAAAAAAATGTGTCTAACAAAATCATAAAAGGCATAGCCCCAGAATGCGGTGTCATTATTTTGATCCTTGACCTCTTGCGTATTTGATGTTTGCACAAAGCCATTTTGGAAAAATCTTACAAGAGACATTTGTCCCTACCAATCTAAATGTGGACCAGTTTCAAGCCATGGTGGGACACCATTCTACCTCTCATTGCCTTACATTCACCAAATAATATGACACATCTCTACAACAACCACACAATCCACCACTTCACATTGAATCTTTCCTCCATAAACACTAGATAAAATGAGTCTTGCTAGATGGAGGAGTAGGTCTCAATATTTCCACTTTGAAAGTTGTCATAACACTGGGATTATTTGAAAATGCTATAGATTCTAGAAAACATATGATGATCAACGCCCCTCAAAAGGGAAAATAATTCCACCTCTCCAAATTGGGCTACTAACAAAGGATGTGGTATGCCAAGTCCTTGATGTTGATCTCACATACAATATACTTTTGGGACAACCTTGAATACTTGCAATGAATGTAGTGCCTTCAACATACCATCAATGTATCAAGTTCCCACACAATAGAACATAAGTCATAGTTAAAGGTGATCCAGACCCATACATGTATTGCAATAATATCTAGAACCACTAAAAGTTTTCACTTGAAAGCAAGCAGAGCTCAAAGGGAAATTCAAGGACAAAGACGTGGGAGAATATAATCTAAATCAAACCATGTATTTAAGGCAACTAGTGGACTCTCCCAAGATTTATTGTAGATCACATACTTTAGAGCAGGCATCAACAATAATCATAAAATAGGATCCCACTACTTTCAAAAGATGGGGTGAAATGGAAGAAGATATTTACAAGATGTTTTACAAAGAACCAAATGAATAGCTTGATCAAGACCACATCACAATACTAATTGAAAATTATGAAAAATGCATCAATTTTTTGCAAAAGGTGGGTATGATGGGAAAGGTCCTCTTGGACTATAAAAGAAAGGCATCACCATCACCGAAGTTAGTACCAAAGAAATAGAGGACAAAGGGACTTGGTTTTCCACCACTAAGGTTACATGATCTTGACTCTCAAGAGAAATTGCAAATTATTTATCCCACTTCTACCAATGATCAAAATAAGGAAAGACAGTATTGTAAATCATCTAGTAATTATGACATTGCAAAAACCTTTAGAGAACTTTATAAAGGGTATCAAACATTTTAGTCACAAAAAATATTAAAATAAAAATAAATGATGAGTTTTTTTTCTGACAACAACACCAGGATGGTTTCTGACCCCAAAAACTAAAAAGAAAGGAAGCATATGATGGTGAAAAGCTCCCTACATTGTAGAATTTAAAAGAATCTTTTTTTCTTTTCTCTAAGCTTTGAATTGCAGAGTTGATTTATTTGAAATAATATTGACAAGTGAATCCTAATAGAAAAACTAATATGATTTCTGATCAACAACCTAAATGAATCAAAGTTGGAAATGTCTTGTTTTTAAACTCCCAAGAATATTTTAACCTTCATATCACCAGCCGAATCTCTGCCACACTTCAACAGCTTACACGTGTTGTACAGAAGTTAATGTTTCCAACGCCGCTTTTTTGTGTTGTACAGAAGTTAATGTTTCAAACGCCGCTTTTTTTATGTCATGTATATGACAAACATGCTTATAAAATTCCAACTGAATTACTTCATGCATTATCATAATTACTCTGTAAAGTCTAAACCTCTCAAGGAATTAAAAGAGACAGAAATATATAAAACAATCTGAATATTTACATCAACCTTCTAAGTAAGTGTTCTAATAAACTTCAGATATGATTTTTATATTCATTATCATGGAATCCCAGAAGACCATGGGAACATACCCACGCCTTAAATTGCGATCCACAACGGGATAAGTTAGAACAGAAGCACTTTTCAGATATGATTTCATTCCTCTATAAACCATTATAAACTCACAACTTATAGCTCGAAGAGATGGACTCTCAAAAGAAAGTGCATACAAAATGAAAACCATAAAATATATAGCAAATTCATCACTTAGAGTGCATACAAAATGAAAACCATAAAATATATAGCAAATTCATCACGTCCTATTTTCTCCTGGTGTATTAAATGGACTGATGTTTCAGCTGCTTCCCAGAGTGAACTGTTGCATCAGTTTCAAACTGCTTCTCACCTGGCACTCGCTATGGGGCCCTTTAAACAGCAACCCATAGCCCCTACTAAATTTCCTTATATCTAGGCACCCCTGCCCCTCCTATAGGCTATGGGGTGCTGTTTAAAGGGCCCCATAGCCGGTGCGTTCTCACCTAAACTCTGCAAGATTTCCAATTTAAAAAGAATAAAAGATCACCCTATCCTCCTTTTATGCGTGCGAATACAACATTTCCCTTGATTCACCGTGCTTTGAATTATTCTTCTGTTTAAGTAAAATTTCTGAAAGCTGTCATTTCAAACATTGTTTAAGGTGATAGAAATTTCACAGAATCCAACAAAATATGAAGATAGTGATGCATATTCCTTGCAGTTCAAAATATTTGGTCAGTTCCATTTGATGGACTTTAAATGGAGTAATCTTTTTACAAGTTTTTTATTTTGACAATGTTTTTCCCTACAAAGATTTATTATTAAACTAATTAAAACAATAGTAAAAAAGATCCTCAATTATTTACTTAAAACTATAAACTTATTCACTTATTAGAAATCAAACAAAAACATATTTTCAACTGATTTTCAAATATAATGTTTTTCACTTAGTCTCTTCGGGCTAAGATTGTTTATCGATACACCCTAACAGAACATTATTGATCAACACTCAAGAAATCGATGACAAACAGAGACTATATTTAGCATATTTCAATGACAATGTATTTAGCAGATTTCAATGGCTTTGAACTGAGCCTGAGTATCAGGCTGCTTGGGCACTGTGACAGTGAGCACTCCATTTTCCATGCCAGCTTTAACCTCATCCACCTTCGCATTCTCAGGTAGTGTGAAACGCCTCAGGAACCTCCCTTTGAACCGTTCACAACGGAGATAATTCTCTCCCCCTTCTATGCTGCGTTCTCCGCTTATTTCCAGAATCCGACCGTCTACCACTCCTAATTTAACCGCCACTTTATCCACTCCTGCAGCGAAAGAGAGTCCGGCAAAAAATTCTTGAAGCAAAATCGAAATGAAAATGAAACCCTAAATAAATAAATACTTACCGGCAAGGTCGGCGTTAAAGACATGAGTATCCGCAGTTTCATTCCAATCTACAGGTGGAAATGTTGTAGTTTCATTCCAAGAAATGAAACTATCAGGCATTTTGTAATGAGGGTCAATGATTTTGGCGTAACTATTAGCCAAGTCGCTGCGGTTCATTTCGTAATAATTCCCGAAGTCTCTGCGGGTCATTTCGTTATAATTCACGAAGTCTCTGTGGATATCAGACATTTCGTAACAATTTCGCCAAATCAAGAGGAAAAACTTCTTCTAGCTTCACGCGTGTCTCTTGTTAGATCGGCCTCGAAGAAAATGGCAGATTGAAGCGTCTTATATATGTTTCTCAAATTTGTTCCAGAAGTTTCTCAAAGGACCAGATATTTGTAGCACGTTAGGGTAACCGTTATTGCTAAAACATTGTAACTTATTCAAACGATTGCAAAAATAAATTTTATTGTTAATAAATTAATAATAATATACAATTTGTATAGCCATTTTATAATATATTATAATATTTTTAAATATACAGATTTACTCCATCCACTTTATAGAATAAAAGTAGCATAGTTATATTCTAAAAATTTATGTAGTGGTTATAGCAGTATGATCAACAAACACTGTTAATCAGTTAATAATAAATAACGGTCATAACTATCTTATATTTTATTATATATTTAAAAATATAGATTTGTATCATCCAATTTATATGACTAGAATTATTATATTTACATTTTAAAAAACGTATGCAAAATAAAAATCATGGCATTGGGATATACCAACAAATATTGTCAATGAATAACTAATATAACAATCTTATATTGTATAAATGAATGATCCCTCAATGCCTCCTATTTGGGAGGTCAAACAAAGCAATGCAAAATAGAAGTAATGAGATATTGATTTAGCAGCAAATAATGTTAGTAAAAAAAATATACAACTAGCATAGTGATCTTATATTTGATTATAACATTTAAAAATATAGATTTAACCCACCCAATTTATGCTAACAAAGATAACTTACTTATATTCTCGAAAAGTCTATATAAAATAACAATCATTGCACTGTGATTTCCTAACAAATATTGCTATTAAATAAATAGTATACATCTAGCATATCAATCTTATATTTTATTATAATATTTAAAAACATAGGTTTACTCCATCCAATTTACATGAGTACAACTTATATGCTTATATTTTTCATAATCTACGTGAAATAGAACTAATGACATTTTGATTTACCCAAAAATATTTTTAGATGAATTAATAATATACAACCTATCTTGAATGCTTATATTTTAATAAAATTATGCAAAATAGTAGTCATGGCATTGTGATTAGTAATAAATATTGTTAATGGACCTAGCATACTTATATTTTAAAAATTAATGTAAACTAAGAATCATGACATTGTGACTTATCACCATATATTGTTAGTTAATAAATAGTATACAATTTGCATATAGACCTTATATTTCATTATAACATTGAAAAATACAGATTTATCCACATCCTATTTAGAGCTCACTACCATTCTTATATTTTTAAAAATATATGTAAAATAGGAGTTATGGAATTGTGATATACTAAGAAATATTATTAGTCAATAAATAACATAAATAATATAAAACTAGCATTAAAACTTTATATTTTATTATAATATTTAAAAAATATATTTCTCTCAATGTACTTTCGATGAGCCATACTTATATTTTAAAAATCCATACAAAATGCTAGGCATGACATTGTGATTTACTAACAAAAATTGTTAGAAAATTAATAACATACAATTGACTAAGCGACCTTACATTTTATTATAATAGTTAAAATTATATTTACCTCCATCTAATTTACAAGAGCCAGTAAGAATTCATTGATTTTAAAGATCTATTTAAAATTAATGGAGAGATATCAATTTAAAGATAAGTTATAAATTAAAATAAAGAAGCTTATTTTTTATTTTCTTAATAATTTAGAATAAAAGCATATTACAATTTTTTAGATTTTCAAAATTTTACAATTTTATAAAAAATAAAATAAAAATAAAAATATGTTTTCTTAGACACTCTTTGTTCTTTAGGCTCGCTATCTGTATTTTTTTAGGCTCACTATCTGTATTTTAATATGTTTTCTTAGACACTAGCTTTGTTCTTTTAGGCTTGTGGTCAAGCTCTTCTCCTATAGGAGTGAGGGGCACTAATGGCCAAGAAACTATTCATCCTGACTTAGGCTTTCTGAATGAAATAAGAGATATAATGCTGCTCTGGAAAACGAGATCATGCTGCTTCCGATAATCAAGGGAAAAGATTATGCATGGCAGACAACAAAGCAAACAACAAAGATTAACAAGGAGGAGTGGCATCTAGAAAAGTGGAACTTTCCCAAAAATAACAATGAAATGGTGTGATACAAAACAAGCTAAAAATCAATAGGAAGAAGTTAAGGTGAATTTAAATACTCATATCTTCCATGGAGTGTGCTTCTGAAAAACCGGCTATAAGAGCCAAAGAATATTAGCCAATCATTTACAAGTAAAATAATTTTTGTAAATTATAAAGTTTTAAAAACATGCATCTATATTATATATAAAATTAAAAAAAATTAAAGAAAAGAAAATATTTTGTTTTCATTGGTCTAAATAATTTTATTTAATAACCATTTAAACATGACAAATGAATTAAGGAATAATTCAATCATGTAGAGTCAAATTGAATTCAAAATTTAATAATTTATATTCTTCTTAGCTAAAATATCCATAATGTGAATAATCTAAAATAAGAAAGTGTGAAATCTCAAATAATAAGTCTCGCGAGAGGGACCAATAGTTGAATAGGGTTCAATAGTCGTTATAATATTTATTGTAACTAATATTAGCCAATCATTTACAAGTAAAATAATTTTTGTAAATTATAAAGTTAAAAAATATGCATCTATATTATAGAAAAAAAGTTAAAAAATATAAAACAAAAGAAAATATTTTGTTTTCATTGGTCATAATTTATATTATTATATTATAATGCAATGAATATTTTAGATCAATTTTTTTATGTTGCTTAGGATTTTTTCACAATGATTTAGTTTCTTTATCCTCGTTTTTATAAGATTTAATATTTTTTTGATTTTATGATTAAAATAATATGAATATTTATGCATTGTTCCGAAAAACCCGCATATAAGAGGCAAAACGATATTAGCCAATCATTTGCAACAAAAATAATTTTTGTAAATTATAATGTTAACAAATGTGCATAGTATTTTATATTAATAATTTGTCCTATCACAAATATAAAAGGTGAGAACAAAAAACACCTTCAAACCTTAGTTGTAGATAGTTAAGTGTCCATTTTAAATTAATAAAAAAACGGAGTTCTTACGATATTTCATGTGACTGCTACATGTTGACGAAGTTAGCCCTAACTACTACTAATCCCTCTCCCCTAAGTGCACATATATTAAGGAATAATTCAATCATGTAAAGTTAACTCGGAGAATTCAAAAAATAAATATTTAAAAAAATATCAAAAAATTGAAATTTATTATCAAATATTTGATAGAAACAACTCAAGGATCAAATCATTTACACAATATCAAAAAAGAATTTCTCACAATTAATAATTGAATAAAACATGTTCAATAAATCTAAAACACAACAAGTTAACAAAACATGACTTAAAAATAAGAAATCATCTATAACACCTCAACAAAAATATGCTAATATGACGTCATATCTGGTGACATAGTTAACTCACCAAATAAAGTACCATAGAAATTTGAGTTATTCAAAACTACAGGGTATGATTTTGAGAGGTGATAAATTAGGGTTTACTACCAAAGACTCTCCCCTATTCATATGCCTGAGCTGATTGATGCGAGGACTATATGCTCGTTCAGATTCTCCAAGATGTGGACTAAAAGTATTCCTGGCTTCACCAGGCTGTGCGCTTTCACTTGAAATAGTTATCTTTGGACTACGCGTGTCTAATTTCACCACGGCTTTGTGTAATCATCTCATCCGAAATTTCACCTTCATCTGCTTTTGACCCACCAGCGTCCTGTGATATAATACAAATTATATTGTTCAATTATTGGTACAAAATTATAAGGCAATCATGATTTTTCTAAACTAGAAATGTGATAAATGCATCATCTTACACTATTTGTTGTGTCGATTGGTATTGCAGGTGACTCTTCGTACTCAGCTGCATCCAATTCTTGAAGATGTGGTCGTTTGTAAAACCTTGGAAGAACATACTGTCTTATGGGCACAAACAACATTATAAGCAATGGAAAAAGCACACCAGCTGTGGGAATCAAGGTTATGCCAAAACAAGCCAGTAAATAGCATGTCTGGAATATAGTAAACATCACACTTCTTTTGAAAGGCACTTTTTCAATGAATGAAGCATGATGCTTCTCCAGAACCCTGTAACAACAATGTTTGATTAGTTCTGAACTCAAGCAAATTATCTTCAAGAATTTGATTTTCATTGAAAGAAAGAAGAAAGATGTGGTACAGTTTTAGTATAATCCAAATCAATCCATACACGAATCTACGGCTTGGAGCAGTGAATACAAGCAGTATCCTTTCCCAGAATTGATTTCCAGGCAAACTCTCTATGGCCATGAAAGCAAAGTAACCCCAAAGGACAGAAGTCGGGATCTTTTTAAGAACAGGCATTGCACCAAGACAACAAATCACCATTATAGCTTGCAACAAGTTACTAAGTCTTTGTTCCTTAACTTCAATGGGTAGGAGGTCATCTATGTCCTCAATATTGAAAACTGATTCATCAACTGGAGAATCTATAGTTTTATCACTTGCAGCTGACTGAATAGTGGTATCCTTTAATTGGTTAAGTGCCTGCATAATTAGGGTATCCAGTAAACCAATAAATCAATGGGTCAAAGTTTTAAACCATAAAAATTACCTAGAACAAAACAATGGGCTTCTTACCCAGGTAGGTGGTGGCTGGTACACCAATGGAGTTTGCATTTGCTGCTAAGTTTCTTGCATGTGTCCATATAACTCCCCTAAGCTGGAATTAGCCCGAATGCTTTCATGAGCTGTTCTTACTAACTTTTTGCGCACCAACTGTACTAAAACACTTGTCATTAGAAACTATATAACAAAATAGTGCCACTGTGTTATGTTTATAGTGATTAAAATTTATAGGCACCTGATGTTTGAGAGTAGCTAAATTTATAGTGTGCATGGGTGATTGAGGAATAACACCATTTGAAGGCGGTATACCAAGTAGACCACATAAAATAACCTGTCATAAAATAAGAAAACTTTAAATAACCAGCAGGGAGGTTTGTAAAATATTTACAATTAGAATAAATTAACTCTGGATTTATCTTATAGATAATCTAGAAAAATAGATACTTATTAATACAAAATCTTGTTTTGTGTCTATTTATCAATTAGTCATACAATGATAAACATTCACAATAATCAATACATAATAAAGATAAAAACCAATGATCAGTGACAATTGATAATAAAAATAGACTAATCCAAAAATTACAAAACATTTTGATATATATAATCATATTCATGCAGTTTTTTAATCATATTTATGCAATTTTACCTACCAAAAATCCCAGCAGAAGCATGTCATAATGAAATGAAGATAGTTTCTTCAAATTGAATTCTTTTTGTTGGGCAAGTTGGGATGCCACGCTATGGTCAAAATAATAAAGCACGGTAATCATTGTAGCAGGAATAATTGCTTCAATGATATATATAAATGGCACATCAAGCATATCCTGTTTGAACAAGTAAATAGTATTATTAGGTGCATCTGCCCAACTTCCATTGAAGACAATATTTCTTCAGAAATGTGGTTAGTTCAAAGTGAACTTCAGCATCCCATGGAAACAATTTTGAGTAATTTGACACGATTCAAATACCAAACTTCCAAATCAATCAATCACTTAACTCTTGTATTCATCTGGACCTTTCAAATTTTTTTTAAAAAAAACTCTTAAACCAAATCTTGGGACTGTGTACCTTAACAACTGTCCAGTTGGCATAGGCATTAGGTGACCATGGATTAGGAGTGAAAAGCCGCCGGGGAATTCCACTTGGAACATGATTGACTGGAGCATATGAAACTCCAGTCCACACAATGACCATCAATGGTACTCCATAATCAGCAATAAGACCTCGCAGTGATCCTGTAAATACAAAATTTGGTTTAAAACTGCAGTTAGAAAAGTCCCCTAGAAGACAATAATTTATTTCAGCATGCATGGATATCCTTTATTCTTCTTTCGTTACAATTAAAAGTGAATCGGTGAACTACTAAAGTAATCTTATCATAAAGAAAGCTGTAGTCCATTCCACAGTAAGAAGCATGCATAGCTTTCCATCACATGTCTGACTTTTCTATTGTTTCTTAATGTCTAGCAAACAAATTATGACCACAGAGATGGAAGAGAAGGAAAAACCCAACAAAGGACAGTTTAAAGTGTTTCAAAAGTCAAATCAGGGAATGGGTGAGGAATATCATATAAAGAGCAGGTGAGGAAAATCAGGAAGAATAGGTGAGGAAAATCAAAGGAAAGATTGAGTATAGACTAGAACTGGATTAGGTTGAAACATAGATACCTGTCCCATAACGCCAAGATCGGGCTTTGCGGCTCCGTAGTCCACTGAATAGAAGTCCAAATGAGAGAACCACCGCAAACATTCCAATCGCGAAACGCCATGAGGGTTGGAACTGCTCGAGTTTTACATTTCCCCTATCTGGGACCCGAAACTCATTCACGAGGCCCTGTAACAGATGGCTAGCTTTTAATCTATTTGGGTATCTTCAAAAACTATCCTTCGATTTTTTTCTGATTTTATACTTCATCTTATTAAAAAGATGTCAATAAATATCTTCTTTTCATTGAAATTTAGTCATTGAACTGAATGATATTCCAAATTAATTTTTCAAATAATTCAAAAGATTACAATATATAAGATTTAATTCAATAATTTTTCTTTTTTGAATCAAAATGTTTATTTTAGAACCTTTTCACTTAGATAAGTTGTACGTTTAGAATTAGAGTCAATGTACTTTCATTTTTTAACTTAAATGTTTATTATGAAACTTTTTTCAGTTGGGTAAACTATATATTTAGAATTACAGTCAATAATCTTTTTTTTTTTGAACTAAAATGTTTATTTTAGAATCTTTTTCAATTGTGTAAACTGTACATTTAGAATTACAGACAATATCTTTCCTTTTTGAACCAAAATGTTTATTTTGAAACCTTCCTGGGTTGAGTAAACTATATATTTAAAATTAGAGTCAATAATCTTTTCTTTTTGAATTCAAATGTTTCTTTTAGAACCTCCTCTTCATTTAGATAAAGTATGTATTTACAATTAGAATCAATAATCTTTCATTTTTGAACTAAAATGTTTATTTAAAAATCTTTTTCAGTTGAATAAACTATAGATTTAGAATTAGAACCAATATCTTTCTTTTTTAACCCAAAACACATCTCAGTTAGAACATTTTTAATCAATGATTTTATAAACAGAAATTTTATATGTCATATTTAGAAAGGACAATCATAACAAAATTTGTCAATAGTGACATGTTGTGATGGTTAAGTTGTGTTATTATTCTTGCCATCAAGATTCAAATCCCACAAATTCATAGCTCAGATCAAAAGCTTTTACCCCTTAAAAAAATAAAAAAATCATAACAAAATTTCTTGTTCAACATGTGAATAGGAAAATTATAGATCAACAATAAAAATGAAGCCTTACACGAATTGCCTCTTGCATGAACAGCATTGCAATCAGCAAACCGAAAAGTTCACCGGCTACGCGGGTAAACCTATTGATGATTGAGCATGCACGCAGGATTGCCAACAAGATCAACAAAAGTGAAGTCCACACACATACCCTACAGATCAAACAGTACTCTGGTTATTTATGAAGAAAGCCCAACAATTGAAGATTTCTCCTTTTAGTATTATGTTCCCAGAAAATAAAGGCAATACTGTCTAACTTTGGTTCTGGTTTATAGACATGAAAGATCTTTCTTGAACATAACTTAAGCTGGCAGGGAGATGTATACCATCCTGCCCAAGCCAAAAATAAATGGGAGCCCAAATTTTCTTGGCTTTTGGCAAAGTTGAACATAAATGTATACATAAGCACAGTTGGCTCAGCTACTCCAAGAATCAGCAATGGATGGCCACCCAAAAAGGAATGTATGATTCCGCAGAGTCCAGTAGATGCCAATGTTTGAACTGCAGTCAAGATGCCATCTGCAAAAACCAATTTCAGAAATTGCAATCTGTTGACCCTTCTAATTAACTTTGAAATGGTTTCTTCAACTAGACTATTTGATAAATTGATACTGAAGGTGGCAATTCTTACTTGTGTTTCTGTCCAGTTGTTCCCCAAATGCTATCACTGGGATTGCTAATGCAAGGAATATGTAAGTTGTGGGGGCAAGTATCCTGAATATTACAAGGATTGAAGGCTTGGTTAGTGTATGAAAGGTTAAAAAAGATATACATCTTTCGCAGTTAATCAATTCATAGAACAATGAAAAAATATTGTGGTGATAGATCATGGATTGTAATTCAAAATATCAAATACAATTATATACATAACGAATCTAGAAACAATCTTATTATATGAATTATAAAAAATTCATGTCAATAATTAGCATGTTGAGCACCTGAATCCTGCAGTGAAGCCACTAGTCCAATCTTGCTTGTAACACAGCAATCTTCCTTTAAGATCATTCTTAATCCCTTGAAATGGTACAAATGTCTCCTCCATTGCAAGGTAGAGTAAGAAGAAAAAGGGAAATGTAAATTCTAAGTCGAAATTGGTTTTCTACAACATATTTTGGATCCTCCAAAACTATAGTCAAAATTCAAACTCACTTTGTACGGTTACAGTAGAGCTCTCTGATTACAGGCTAGAAGGCTTTGTATAATACAATCTTTTGTATTTGTGTTAGTCGAAGTTCAAAACTTATTTAGGCATCCTAGTAAAAGAAAATACAATCTCAATTAAACTCGGGGGTGAAATTAGGAGGAAAAAACATAGGGGACATGTGCTCAAGATTTAGCAATCGGGAAAAGAAATTCCATGTTTCAGCATTACTTGGACTCCATGACTGAAGACACAAAAGGATAAAATCTGATACTACATCTAACTGGCCAATTCCTTTTACGGACCTAGATGACCACTCTAATACAATAAAATGCGATATGGGATAGGGATCAGAAGAACAGCCAAGAGTTACAATTACTTGAACACCATAGCTGAAGACAGGAAAGATAAAATCTGATATTACATCTAACTGGTGAATTGCTTTCAAAGACCTACATGATCACTCTAATAGACTAAACTGGGATATGTGATCTGGATCAGAAGAACAGGCAAGAGTGACAATTACTTGGGTTACAAGAAAAAAATTGATCTCACATACTGGGCAGAAGCTCTCAGATCCACAGAATGGGCTATAGAATCTGAATTAGGGAGAGAAGGCAAGAATTTTTTTTTTTCCCTTTCGTGGGCTGGCCTTTTTGAACGAAAAAAGATTCAGACTTCAATTGGCAATAGGCATTTGACATTGGATTACATCTGGGAATTTCTGACTTGCAGAATTGACGCCATTGAAAGCTTGTCAAGCCCTTTCTTAAAATGATGATATTCTCAACATATACAAGAGCATAGTTACAATAAACGCTTGAGAGACATGAAGAAGAAAGCCATGGAGGATTTTGGAAGAGATACAACCAGTGACTTTTTATGATGTTTTGATTTTTGGAAGGAAATCAAATACAAGTAGCACAGGGATGGGAGCTCCTTGAAAGGTTTAATGGCGGATTACTGTCATAATGGTGATTATTTATAGACGGTGCGGGTGCAAATGCATACGAATGGAACCTGCCCCTTTGTTTCCTTGTAAAATAAATGGGCTCCATGTGAGCTTCACTTGCAGACAAGGCGCATAAAATCGGATCCGCAGACCAAAAAGAAATCCTTGAGCATGTTAAAACTTATAAAATAGTTTATATACCAAAAGGAACTAATTAGTTAGCCGATAGGCTATTTAACGTGGGCATAGCCCACCAGTAATGTCTCACGCACGCCCGGAAATAGTTGATTTCAAGCCCGTGGTTTTTAAAGTTCCGGCAGTTTGGTGGGTGTCTCTTTCATTGTTCGATACTTGCCACACGGATGTTACGTGCTGGGATAAAGATTATATAGGTATCTTGAATAAAGGTTTTACAATTTGCTAAACTAAAACATGTTGTGTTCGCAGAATAGTCACGAGGAATATCCAAAAGCGTTAAACCTTTTCAATGTTGTGTAACCTAAAACCCTAAGCAAAAGTAGGGAGTTGCTTTTGGTTTGTTGATTCTGAAAATATTCTACCGTGCTATGGTTTTGTGATTTTTCTTTGCAAAATCTACCCATATTTTCATCATCTACATTATTAACACCATGTCAAAATTTGTGCAGAGAAAAATGACAAAACCCTAGCACGGTATAATTTTTGAATCATTATGGGTCTAAAATCACAGTGTTTCACTTCCAGTACATATGTTGTGCTTTTAACAGTAGAAAAAGTATTTCAAAATATTTAGCTGAATTGAGACGCAAAACTCTCTATTTTGGCATCTATATTTTTTAGAGATTGATTGCAGATTCTAAAATTATATTTGTTTCTGTACATATATAATAATTTTTCAATTGTTTATTTGACAGAATATTCATCTTTTATTTTATAAATTAAATTAGTTTTTGCAGATTCTAAAATTATATTTGTTTTCTTATGTATGTAATAATTTTTCAATAAATGAAACTTTTATATTGTATAATTTTATACCCATATATTATTCAAGGTATATTTTATACTTACATATTATTCAACGTATATTTTATCATTTGAAATTAGTTTTTAATTTTATACTCATAACAATTGCATGATTTGATTTGATTTGATGTTACTTTCTAATTTTATACCCACATATTATTCAAAGTATATTTTATTATCAGCTTAACCATTTCACCTCCATCTAGTTTATTTGTAAGTCTTATTTTCCATTCAAATATTTATTTAGCTATCTATTAGTAGCTTCATGCTTATAATTGTATTGTTACAATTAAAAAAACTAAAAAAATTATTTGCAAGTCTTCTATTTATAAAATTTGGATTTTGTTACAATTAAAAAAACTAAAAAAAAATATTTTTTTAATAATATAAAATGTTTTTAGAATCTATGAAAACAGTTAACTTAAGAAATTGAATACATTCATTGTTGACTACTAAGATGTCTTTTTTGTTGTTGATGATGTGGATTTTTTGAAGATGGCTCTATTGTTCATTAGAGTTGATTTATGTAAAATGAAAGTTTGGAAATTGTTCATTTGGTTTCTAAAAAGTCAATCAAACAGGTTTCAAATGATCAAAATATTATTAAACATTTATATAAATGTTAAACTCATGAAAACACATTAATAAGATTGAGCATTATAAAGGTTAACAAAAGTGTGTGCTTCACTTCCCATACAATACCAATGTGTTGATATCTTCTAATATTTTTTACTAAATATATTTAAGATATTTATATTAGTTCTATATAATTTTCATTTTTACAATTATTTATATTTTATATTACATGAATTATTATAATTCTAATAAATTTCATTATATTATATGAATAAATGTGTCATTGAGTGGCACAATATTTACCTTTCACATAAATTTGAGATCTTAAATACAACTATTTAAGAGATATTAACAAATTATTATTATTTTTAACTAAAAATTATTCTAATAATATAAATATATGTGTTTTAATCTAGTTTAATTTATTTTACTTTATAACTATTGAAGAGTAATATTAATTTTTCTACATTATTTACTCTAGATTTTTATTTAATATTTTTTTTAAGTTGTTTATTTTCTTAAATAAACTCTTTAGCAAATAAAACATTTATAATAGAAATCTTAAATAATTTTAAAAATATATTAAATAAAATAAATATTTCTTAAATGATTCTTAAATAAATTTGTTTATATATAAATAAAATATTTTTTTAATTTTTAAAATTTAAACATTCTTCAAAATCATTCTAAGCACAGTTTTAATCTTATTTGTTAATAACAATACATATCTTATCTGCAACAAAACTTAATCTTTATTAATTCCATATACATTTCTTAATAATTTGGTTCAAATTATGTAAAGATCGAAATAGATTTTTTTTATTGAAATCAAAATTATTAAGAAAGATGTTTGAAAGAAAAACAAAAGAAAAGGTTGCAGTTTTATTAGTACAATTTTAAATTCTAAGCAAATGATAAAATTACTATCATTTTCACATTTGTAAAAGAGTCTTATCAGGGGGTGACTTGACTTCACCCAATGGTTACTAAAAAAATTATTTAATTGAATGTTAGTCTATGTCAATAGGCCCTTGGTCTATTGGTGAAGTTGAATGATTCCAAATAAGCCCACCAAGAATCAAATTTTGATCTAGCCTACAAATATGTTTTTTAATAATTTAAATAATAATAAAAATCCAATAGATTTAATAACCATAGTGGGAGGCATGTTTACAAATATAAGAGCACATAAATTAAATCTTTCCTAGCTGCCTTCAGGCAAACTTTGAAAGTAAAATAAATTTACGTTTGCAACCCGTAGGTGCTCTTCCTCTGCGACGACACCTAGGAGAGCCCATAATTGCCTCTGCCAAATTTTTAGATGTCATAAAATTTTACCGGCAACCACAAAAAAATATTTCCGGATGAACGTGAGACAATTCCGGTTGGCAAAGCCCACATTATAATAGCCAATGGGCTAATTTATTTATAATAATAAAGTATGTCTTAGTATGGAAAGTTTGAATAGATAACTATCATGAAAAATTTGATTCACAAGAAGGGTCAACCATCAGATTTAAGTTTGAATGCTATCTAGCAATGAAGGGTTGAAATTAGTGTTTAACTTTTTCATGGTTGAGACACTTATTGTAGTGATTTTTTGGATTTATTTTCATCTTTTAGTTTTAATATGATAGTTAAGTGTTAAAATACCATATTTCTTTTGTATAAGAGTTGGTATTTATTATGTATTTTATCTCGTTATTTCTAATCTTTGTTTATATTATGCTTGTTTTTGTTTTACATAGTCTCAATTTTTTTTTGTGTTACTTGCAATTTAGTTTCAGCCATGAAAACCTCTTGTTTGAGTTCATGTCATTGCCTTAGGTCAAAAAGATGATGCCATCTTTAAGGTTTTGGGATTGAGACTAAGTTTCATAAAAGTTGATCCTTAAAGACTTAATGATTAAAATTGAGTGTTTTTTTGTTATATAAAAGCTATGGAGCTTTCAATCAACTATGCAATTGTTACAAATTACATATTAAACTTCATCTCCCACTAAAATTCATTGTAGGCTTTCTCTATTACTTTGAAATTTGCGCAATTTTTCAAGTGACTCCAATTTATATAGCATTTGCCAAGTGAAACTTCATACATTTTTATCAAATGATTAAACTTTTCTAAATTGCTCAAAAAACGATTTCTTTGCTAAATATAACTGAGCCTAAGGTGATCCTTTTTGGAAAATAAGAAAAAATGTAAATTGTATTTCAAATTTTGGTTTCAAATAAGTTTACATTTTTTCTAAAATTCCATTTGACTTCAATTCCATCCTATCACTAACCATTCCGTTTGATAAGATGTGTGGATTTTATTTTTTTTTCTTGGTAGATGTGTAGAATTTTTTTTTTATCAAAGTATATTTTGCATTTTGCAATGTAAGCCCTAGTTTATGCTTAATTTGTAGAATGCACATTTCAAAGTTTTAAGAATTATTTTTATTTTTTGTAAATAGCAAGTCTACCTTTGATTTACAAAAATTCAAGGTTATTCCACAATAAAGAATAATTAAAAAAATCATTAAAATTTTTAAATCACACCCATTGTTAAACTTCAAAGTTTCCAAAGTCCAAAGTAAATTGACAAAAAATTAATTTCTTCAAAATCTCTAGTTCCCACTAGCCTTGTATTGTCTCATGTTATACTTTCTTAACCTATCATATTAGAATCTCACACATTGTAGATTGCCTACTTAGCTCCTTGCTTTTCTTTTAAATTTTTATGTGTATATTCATTGTTTGAATAACCTAGAAGGCCTCCCCTTTCTATACATTGCAATCTTCTTGACAACTTTGCAAACCAAATCATTTAAGAAAAGGAAGTATGATTTTAAGGGTTATCATCCTACTTCAAAACTCAGTTCAACAATTTTAGAGATTGGAGATACATTGCAACCTACAATATTTCTAGTTTTAGTACAATCTCTTGAACTTGTATTTGTATGTTTAAAATTTTGATGTGCGAAAGGGGAGAATTTACGGGACCCCAAACGAGCTCATCCTTGATATCACTATTTAGGCTATTAAAGAGAATGATAGTTTTCCAACTTATCTCAATTTAATATGCTCCTTGTTGAGCCAAAACAATGGATAAATAACTAGGCACTACACCATAACTCAAAGACATGGATTCTTTATTGAGAAGCCATCAGATTCCATAATTAAGGTTCATTTATCTTATCGACCTAAGGACATTTAACTTGAAATGGGACAACACAGTTTGTGCACTAAGAGCTTTTAAGAATTACTTTCATCCTAAACTTGAACATATGGAACGCTAAAATGAATTCTCAAAAAGGAAATAATTCTAACTAAATCCTAATACAAAGAAATCCTATTTATGCTAAGTACTCTGAAATAGAAATTTCATAGCTCAACATAAACAACTACTATGTTCTTCCTTGGCTGCAAGAACAGTTGCATAATTGTAGTTCAATGGCTGCAGGAGCAAACACTGACCAGTTTACTAGAAACATAATGAATATAAATTAGAAAATGAACCCGCAAAAAATAAACATGCAAAATCCTCACCAAGTGGGCCGCCTTGGATGAGTCATTTGAACTAGTAACTACATAATTAGATTGTTAAGCTCCCACAAGCATGCCATATGCTAAAACAAACAAAGTTGAACTTCATTCTTTTCTCAAAGATACTTGAATAGTACAATAAAGATAAACATAAATTTTTTCAACTCTCTCCTCAAGAAGAATGAGGAGAATTTACAAAATGACTAGATTCTAACTATCTGCCATAATAGACGCTCCACTCCTAATAGATCTAGGAGGAGAGATTTTATTGAAACATAAAACTAAGAAGAAAAGGAGATTGAAACAGAGTATAACTCTATTCCAAACTTGCTTCCATTATAGTCTTTTCGTAAAACTAATCCATCGAGCGACATGGCAAATAAATTGAAGAGTAAACTCTCCCTAACTGGTCTGCGAAGTCTTCAAGTGACACTAATAGCTGGTGAACATATCATAATAGTCTTGACCTCTTTCTTGCTTTGTTTTCCAGGGCGCTTTCAAAGTTCTACCCCATCTTTCCGATCACCTTTGATCCCATCTCAACAACATTGGACTCTTTCAACCAGCTACGTCACCAAGGTTAACATACAAGAAATCTAAGATATTCATGATTTATTAAAATATAACATTTAATATCATCCAAAGATAAAGATATACTTATACTCAATCCATTAAATTGCTATAGCATCACTATAAGAGGTTTTGGGATATAAATTACATGTTCAACATTATGACTCAAAAAACACTATCACAAAGTATATGATCTTAGGAATGTTAAAACAAAGTCTTCAAACACCTTAAAATGTCTGGAATAAAGATGCATAAAATAAGCCTCATCACTCCTATGCATAAAAATCTAAAAATAAATATCATGACAAACATACAACCACTTTTTTGGAATGTTTTAATGACAACTAATTGAGAAAAATAAGAGATTCTATTACTAGAATTCCAAAGAACATTCATAAGACTAAATCCTCTAAATAAAAGTGATCAAATTACTCTACTAATAGAATAGTGACAAACCCTACATCTAAAGATTTCTTCTCCTTGATGTGCTATTTATGCTGACCATTATGAATGACACAAACAAAAGTGATTAGGAAACCTTAACTAGTGATCATCTACATGATCAACTATGTGATTTATAAAATACCAAAAACATTAAATGACATCTTATTTTCTATATATGTTGACAAAGAGAGCAACTATTCCAAGGTTAAATTTAATAAAAAATGGTTTGAGAGAAAAGAAATTTTATGAAAATTATCCTAAACTAGATTTGAAAGGAAGAAAAAAAATTATAATAGGGTAAATGATTCATTCATCTCATATCTAATTTCACTCTTTTAGAGAACTAACTTAATAAGGGATGAGTGGGGAAATTAGTTTATATATTTTTAAAGGTTTATCTATATTAGAGTATATTAGAGTAGGAGAGTTTACCACCACTCCATTTGAGCTATCAAATTATCCTAGTAACAGATTATCATATTAGAATAATGCAAGGACATGAGTGAGGACTATAAGTTACTTTAAAATAAGCATAACATTGGTAGTTTGTTCTATATTTCAATTTTGAACACACTTGTGTGCCCATGCTAAGACTATTAAAAAGGAAATTACAAAGATTAATCTATATCTTTATGAGACAATTTAGGAAATTTTTACCCTAGAGTGAACATTAAGTGTTGATTATATATCTATATCCAAACATTAACTTAACATAGAATATTTATTAGCTAACAACTATTGGGAAAATAGGTGTTGTACACCTTTCATAATAATGTTTATTATTGTAATATTTATTTTATTATGTGAGATACACATGGACATGTGAAGTGTAGAGATTCTTTGGGAATATTCTCAAGGCCACTTGATGGGTTGTATTGTATGTATTGTAATATTGGGATATTATATTTTTTTTATTTAATATTGGGAAAAACTAAATTAATAAAATACCCAATATTAGATGTGGGGTCAATCAGGTAGTTAGCCCATTGTATTAGCACATGGTTTTGTCGTACATGGTTTTGATGTAATATCACTTGGTGGTTTTGAGGGAGCTTGCGTTATCCAGGTTTAACATTTGGGGAGGTAGGAAGCATGGCATGGGATGTGGTTACATTCTTGTTCACATGGACTGTTTGTTGATGGTTGGGGTTTCAAAAGTTGTCATGGTTGTATTTATAATATTGCATTGTTGATAATGCATGCTAATAGATGCTTTTGGAGGCTATTTTTTTACATCTTGTGTCATATTTGATGGGTATGTTATCTATTCTTTGCATATGGATTCTAAATGTTTATTTGATTGATATCTCACTTGGGTTATGTGGAAATTTTCATATGTATGGTTGCAAGTTTCCTTTCAAGTGTTATCAAAGCTAAGGTTTATGGTGTTATAACCCTAGGTTTTGAATCCATGAATGCATATAAGAGTTCAACATACCATCAATGTATCAAGTTCCCACACAATAGAACATAAGTCATAGTTAAAGGTGATCCAGACCCATACATGTATTGCAATAATATCTAGAACCACTAAAAGCTTTCACTTGAAAGCAAGCAGAGCTCAAAGGGAAATTCAAGGACAAAGACGTGGGAGAATATAATCTAAATCAAACCATGTATTTAAGGCAACTAATGGACTCTCCCAAGATTTATGGTAGATCACATGCAGGCATCAACAATCATCATAAAATAGAATCCCACTACTTTCAAAAGATGGGGTGAAATGGAAGAAGATATTTACAAGATGTTTTACAAAGAACCAAATGAATAGCTTGATCAAGACCACATCACAACACTAATTGAAAATTATGAAAAAGGCGTCAATTTTTTGCAAAAGGTGGGATATGATGGGAAAGGTCCTCTTGGACTATAAAAGAAAGGCATCATTGAACAATTACAACCGAAGTTAGTACCAAAGAAATAGAGGACATGAAAGGGACTTGGTTTTCCACCACTAAGGCTACATGATCTTGACTCTCAAGAGAAATTGCAAATTATTTATCCCACTTCCGCCAATGATCAAAATAAGGAAAGACAATATTCTACAAATTCAAATGATTTGGAATGGGGTTCCAGTAAATCATCTAGTAATTATGACATTGTAGAAACCTTTACAAAACTTTAGAGAGGGTATCAAACATTTTAGTCACAAAAAATATAAAAATAAAAATAAAACTAATATGATTTCTGATCAACAACCTAAATGAATCAAAGCTGGAAATGTCTTGTTTTTAAACTCCCAAGAATATTTTAACCTTCATAAACGACAATATAAAACAAAAGCCACCCACCCAGCTCTCAATTTCTTCCACCCACCCAGCTCTCAATTTCTTCTATTGCCAGGATAAGAAGAGAGCTGGGATAAGAAGAGAGCACAAGCACATATGAACACCAGCTGAATCTAACGCTTCGAACGTCGCTTTTTTTATGTCCTGTATATGACAAACACGCTTATAAAATTCCAACTGAATTACTTCATGCATTATCATTATTACTCTGTAAAGTCTAAACCTTTCAAGGAATTAAAAGAGACAGAAATATATAAAACAATCTGAATATTTACATCAACCTTTTAAGTAACTCTTCTAATAAATTTCAGATATGATTTTTATATTCACTATCGTGGAATCCCAGAGGACCATGGGAGCATACCCATGCCTTAAGTTGTGATCCACAACTAGATGAGCTAGGACCGAAGCCCTTTTCAGATATGATTTCATCCCTCTATAAACCATTATAAACTCACAACTTATAGCTCGAAAAGATGAACTCTCAAAAGAGAGTGCATACAAAAGGAAAACCATAAAATATATAGCAAATTCATCACTTACCAAGGAGAGGGAGGACGGAATAAAATATTATCTGCCAAACTACCCTAGCTATAAAGCATGCGAAACCTGCAGATAGAACAGCGGGTAGAGCGTAGAATTAATGTGAATAAGATCCTCCTTGAGTGCTTTTATTTCCAACAACCTCTATCCCAATCCCAACGTCCTATTTTCTCCAGGTGTATTAAATGGACTGATGTTTTAGCTGCTTTCCAGAGTGAAAGGGCCCCATAGCCAGTGCGTTCTCACCTAAACTGTGCAAGATTTCCAATTTAAAAAGTATAAAAGATCACCCTATCCTCCTTTTATGCATGCGAATACATTTAACAGAGCAAAAGTGAGAAGGAAAATAATAATAACTCTGTATCCAATGTTCCACAAAATATATCTAAATGAAGAATGCTTATTCACCGTGCTTTGAATTATTCTTCTGTTTAAGTAAAATTTCTGAAAGCTGTCCTTTCAAACGTTGTTTAAGGTGATAGAAATTTCACAGAATCCAACAAAATATGAAGATAGTGATGCATATTCCTCGCAGTTCAAAATATTTGGTCAGTTTCATTTGATGGACTTTAAATGGAGTAATCTTTTTACAAGTTTTTGATTTTGACAATGTTTTTTCTTACAAAGATTTATTATTAAACTAATTAAAACAATAGTAAGAAAGATCCTCAATTATTTACTTAAAACTATAAACTTATTCACTTATTAGAAATCAAACAAAAACATATTTTCAACTGATTTTCAAATCAAATGTTTTTCACTTAGTCTCTTCGGGCTAAGATTGTTTATCGATAAACCCTAACAGAACATTATTGATCAACACTCAAGAAATCGATGACAAACAGAGACTATATTTAGCATATTTCAATGACAATGTATTTAGCAGATTTCAATGGCTTTGAACTGAGCCTGAGTATCAGGCTGCTTGGGCACTGTGACAGTGAGCACTCCATTTTCCATGCCAGCTTTAACCTCATCCACCTTCGCACTCTTAGGTAGTGTGAAACGCCTCAGGAACCTCCCTTTGAACCGTTCACAACGGAGATAATTCTTGCCCCCTTCAATGCTGCGTTCTCCGCTTATTTCCAGAATCCGACCGTCTACCACTCCTAATTTAACCGCCACTTTATCCTCTCCTGCAGCGAAACAGAGTCCGGCAAAAATTTCTTTAAGCAAAATCGAAATGAAAATGAAACCCTAAATAAATAAATACTCACCGGCAAGGTCGGCCTTAAAGACATGAGTATCCGCAGTTTCATTCCAATCTACAGGTGGAAATGTTGTAGTTTCATTCCAAGAAATGAAACTCTCAGGTATTTTGTAACGAGGGTCAACGATTTTGGCGTTACTATCAGCCAAGTCGCTGCGGTTCATTTCGTAATAATTCCCGAAGTCTCTGCGGGTCATTTCGTTATAATTCACGACGTCTCTGTGGATATCAGACATTTCTAACAAATTCGCCAAATCAAGAGGAAAAACTTCTTCTAGCTTCACCCGTGGCGTCTCTTGTTAGATCGGCCTTGAAGAAAATGGCAGATTGAAGCGTCTTACATATGTTTCTCAAATTTGTTCCAGAAGTTTCTCAAAGGACCAGATATTTGTAGCACGTTAGGGTAACCGTTATTGCTAAAACATTGTAACTTATTCAAACGATTGCAAAAATAAATTTTAATGTTAATAATTTAATAATAATATACAATTTGTATAGCCATTTTATAATATATTATAATATTTTTAAATATACAGATTTACTCCATCCACTTTATAGAATAAAACTAGCATAGTTATATTCTAAAAATTTATGTAGTGGTTATAGCATTATGATTATTAACAAATATTGTTAATCAGTTAATAATAAATAATGGTCATAACTATCTTATATTTTATTATATATTTAAAAATATAGATTTGTATCATCCAATTTATATGACTAGAATTAATATATTTACATTTTAAAAAACGTATGCAAAATAAAAATCATGGCATTGGGATATACTAACAAATATTGTCAGTGAATAACTAATATAACAATCTTATATTGTATAAATGGATGATCCCTCCATGCCTCCTGTTTGGGAGGTCAAAAAAAGCAATGCAAAATAGAAGTCATGAGATATTGATTTACCAGCAAATATTGTTAGTAAAAATAATATACAACTAGCATAGTGATCTTATATTTGATTATAACATTTAAAAATATAGATTTACCCCACCCAATTTATGCTAACAAAGATAACTTACTTATATTCTCAAAAAGTCTATATAAAATAACAATCATTGCATTGTGATTTCCTAACAAATATTGCTATTAAATAAATAATATAAAGCTCACATATCAATCTTATATTTTATTATAGTATTTAAAAACATAGGTTTACTCCATCCAATTTACATGAGTACAACTTCCATGCTTATATTTTGAATAATCTATGTAAAATAGAACCAATGACATTTTGATTTACCCAAAAATATTTTTAGATGAATTAATAATATACAACCTATCTTGAATGCTTATATTTTAATAAAATTATGCAAAATAGTAGTCATGACATTGTGATTAGTAATAAATATTGTTAATGGACCTAGCGTACTTATATTTTAAAAATTAATGTAAACTAAGAATCATGACATTGTGACTTATCACCATATATTATTAGTTAATAAAGAGTATGCAAGTTGCATATAGACCTTATATTTCATTATAACATTGAAAAATACAGATTTATCCACATCCTATTTAGAGCTCACTACCATTCTTATATTTTTAAAAACATATGTAAAATAGGAGTTATGGAATTGTGACATACTAAGAAATATTATTAGTCAATAAATAATATAAATAATATAAAACTAGCATTACAACTTTATATTTTATTATAATATTTAAAAAATATATTTCTCTCAATGTACTTTAGATGAGCCAATACTTATATTTTAAAAATCCATACAAAATACTAGGCATGACATTGTGATTTACTAACAAAAATTGTTAGAAAATTAATAACATACAATTGACTAAGTGACCTTACATTTTATTATAATAGTTAAAATTATATTTACCTCCATCTAATTTACAAGAGCTAGTAAGAATTCATTGATTTTAAAGATCTATTTAAAATCAATGGAGAGATATCAATTTAAAGATAAGTTATAAATTAAAATAAAGAAGCTTATTTTTTATTTTCTTAATAATTTAGAATAAAAGCATATTAAGTTTTTTAGATTTTCTAAATTTTACAATTTTATAAAAAATAAAATAAAAATAAAAATATGTTTTCTTAGACACTAGCTTTGTTCTTTAGGCTCGCTATCTGTATTTTTTTTAGGCTGGCTATCTGTATTTTTTTTAGGCTCGCTATCTGTATTTTTTTAGGCTCATGGTCAAGCTCTTCTCCTCTAGGAATGAGGGGCACTAATGGCCAAGAAAATATTCATCCTGGCTTACATAATACATTAAAAGATAACGAGGGCGTGGGGAGATGTATATATATATATAGAGAGAGAGAAGAAAAATAAAAATAAAAATGTGTTTTGTTAGACACTAGCTTTGTTCTTTAGGCTGGTGGTCAAGCTCTTCTCCTCTAGGAGTGAGGGGCACTAATGGCCAAGAAACTATTCATCTTGACTTACGCTTTCTAAATGAAATGTGATTCCAATAAGCAGTTTAAATAGCAAAATAAAACTCTGATTATGAGGCAAACAGATTATGCATGCAATGGCGAGGAGTTCTGATAATCAGAAAATGAAATGCAAATAGTCAAGGGAAAAGATTATGCATGGCAGACAACAAAGCAAACAACAAAGCTTAACAAGGAGGAGTGGCATCTAGAAAAGTGGAACTTTCCCAAAAATAACAATGAAAATGGTGTGATACAAAACAGGCTAAAAATCAATAGGAAGAAGTTAAGGTGAAATTAAATACTCATATCTTCCATGGAGTGTGCTTCCGAAACCGGCTATAACAGCCAAAAGAAAATAAAATATTTTGTTTTCATTGGTCTAAATAATTTTATTTAATAACCATTTAAACATGAAAAATGAATTAAGGAATAATTCAATCATGTAGAGTCAAATTGAATTTAAAAATTAATAATTTATATTGTTCTTAGCTAAAATATCCATAATGTGAATAATCTGAAATAAGGAAGTGTGAAATCTCAAATAATAAGTTTGGGGAGAGGGACCAGTAGTTGAACGGGGTCCAATAGTCGTTATAGCAATTGTGCTCATAATATCTACTCTACCACAAATTTATACTATATATTATAAGTAAATAGTCCACATGTAAATAAAAAAATAACCAAATGTTGGTCAAAATAGACCTATACTTGAAATAAAATATCATAACTATTGAAATAAAATATCATAACTATCCACTATAAGTGTGTAATTAAAAAAATAAAATGCTCATTTAATAAAATAAGATGCTTAAAAATAAAATATCATAACTATCCACTATAAATGTGTCATTTAAAAAATAAGATGCTCATTTAATAAAATAAGATACTTTCTTAAGCAAGTATTGTTGTCATGAAAAAATAATATTCTTATTTGTACAACTATTGGGGGTAGCAATCTATATTCATTGGAGTATTTTATATTAATAATTTGTCCTATCACAAATATAAAAGGTGAGCACAAAAAATACCTTCAAACCTTAGTTGTAGATAGTTAAGTGTCCATTTTACATTTAAAAAAAAATGGAGTTCTTACAATATTTCATGTGAGGGCTTCATGTTGATGAATTTAGCCATAACTACTACTAATCCCTCTCCCCTAAGTGCACATATATTATGGAATAATTCAATCATGTAAAGTTAACTCATAGAATTCAAAAAATTAATATTTACAAAATATCAAAAAATTGAAATTTATTATCAAATATTTGATAGAAACAAATCAAAGATCAAATCATTTACACAATATCAAAAAAAAATTCCTCACTATTAATAATTGAATAAAATAAGTTCATTAAATCTAAAACGCAACAAATTAACAAAACATGACTTAAAATTAAGAAATCATCACCAAATGAAGTACCATAGAAATTTGAGTTATTCAAAACTACAGGGTATGATTTTGAGAGGTGACAAATTAGGGTTTACTACCAAAGACTCTCCCCTACTCATATGCCTGAGCTGATTGATGCGAGGACTATATACTCGTTCAGATTCTCCAAGATGTGGACTAAAAGTATTCCTGGCTTCACCAGGCTTTGCGCTTTCACTTGAAATAGTTATCTTTGGACTACGCGTGTGTCTAATTTCACCACGGCTTCGTGTAATCATCTCATCCAAAATTTCACCTTCATCTGCTTTTGACCCACCAGCGTCCTGTGATATAATACAAATTATATTGTTCAATTATTGGTACAAAATTATAAGGCAATCATGATTTTTCTAAACTAGAAATGTGATAAATGCATCATCTTACACTATTTGTTGTGTCGATTGGTATTGCAGGTGACTCTTTGTACTCAGCTGCATCCAATTCTTGAAGATGTGGTCCTTTGTAAAACCTTGGAAGAACATACTGTCTTATAGGCACCAACAACATTATAAGCAATGGAAAAAGCACACCAGCTGTGGGAATCAAGGTTATGCCAAAACAAGCCAGTAAATAGCATGTCTGGAATATAGTAAACATCACAATTCTTTTGAAAGGCACTTTTTCAATGAATGAAGCATGATGCTTCTCCAGAACCCTGTAACAACAATGTTTGATTAGTTCTGAACTCTAGCAAATTATCTTCAAGAACTTGATTTTCATTGAAAGAAAGAAGAAAGATGGGGTACAGTTTTAGTATAATCCAAATCAATCCATACACGAATCTACGGCTTGGAGCAGTGAATACAAGCAGTATCCTTTCCCAGAATTGATTTCCAGGCAAACTCTCTATGGCCATGAAAGCAAAGTAACCCCAAAGGACAGAAGTGGGGATCTTTTTAAGGACAGGCATTGCACCAAGACAACAAACCACCATTATAGCTTGCAACAAGTTAATAAGTCTTTGTTCCTTAACTTCAATGGGTAGGAGGTCATCTATGTCCTCAACATTGAAAACTGATTCATCAACTGGAGCATCTATAGTTTTATCACTTGCAGCTAACTGAATAGTGGTATCCTTTAATTGGTTAAGTGCCTGCATAATTAGGGTATCCAGTAAACCAATAAATCAATGGGTCAAAGTTTTAAACCATAAAAATTACCTAGAACAAAACAATGGGCTTCTTACCCAGGTAGGTGGTGGCTGGTACACCAATGGAGTTTGCATTTGCTGGTAAGTTTCTTGCATGTGTCCATATAACTCCCCTAAGTTGGAATTAGCCCGAATGCTTTCATGAGCTGTTCTTACTAACCTTTTGCGCACCAACTGTACTAAAACACATGTCATTAGAAACTATATAACAAAATAGTGCCACTGTGTTATGTTTATAGTGATTAAAATTTATAGGCACCTGATGTTTGAGAGTAGCTAAACTTTTAGTGTGCATGGGCGATTGAGGAATAACACCATTTGAAGGCGGTATACCAAGTAGACCACATAAAATAACCTGTCATAAAATAAGAAAACTTTAAATAACCAGCAGGGAGGTTTGTAAACTATTTACAATTAGAATAAATTAACTTTGGATTTATCTTATAGATAATCTAGAAAAATAGATACTTATTAACACAAAATCTTGTTTTGTGCCTATTTATCAATTACTCATACAATGATAAACATTCACAATAATCAATACATAATAAAGATAAAAACCAATGATCAGTGACAATTGATAATAAAAATAGACTAATCCAAAAATTACAAAACATTTTGATATATATAATCATATTCATGTAGTTTTTTAATCATATTTGTGCAATTTTAGCTACCAAAAATCCCAGCAGAAGCATGTCATAATGAAATGAAGATGGCTTCTTCAAATTGAATTCCTTTTGTTGGGCAAGTTGGGATGCCACGCTATGGTCAAAATAATAAAGCACGGTAATCATTGTAGCAGGAATTATTTCTCCAATGATATATATAAATGGCACATCAAGCATATCCTGTTTCAACAAGTAAATAGTATTATTAGGTGCATTTGCCCAACTTCCATTGAAGACAATATTTCTTCAGAAATGTAGTTAGTTCAAAGTGAACTTCAGCATCCCATGGAAACAGTTTTGAGTAATTTGACACGATTCAAATACCAAAGTTCCAAATCACTCAATCACTTAACTCTTGTATTCATCTGGACCTTTCAAAAATTAAAAAAAAAAAACTCTTAAACCAAATCTTTGGGACTGTGTACCTTAACAACTGTCCAGTTGGCATAGGCATTAGGTGACCATGGATTAGGAGTGAAAAGCCGCCGGGGAATTCCACTTGGAACATGATTGACTGGAGCATATGAAACTCCAGTCCACACAATGACCATCAATGGTACTCCATAATCAGCAATAAGACCTCGCAGTGATCCTGTAAATACAAAATTAGGTTTAAAACTGTAGTTAGAAAAGTCCCCTAGAAGACAATAATTTATTTCAGCATGCATAGATATCCTTTATCTTCTTTCGTTACAATTAAAAGTGAATCGGTGAACTACTAAAGTAATCTTATCATAAAGAAAGCTGTAGTCCATTCCACAGTAAGAAGCATGCATAGCTTTCCATCACATGGCTGACTTTTCTATTGTTTCTTAATGTCTAGCAAACAAATTATGACCACAGAGATGGAAGAGAAGAAAAAAACCAACAAAGGACAATTTAAAGTGTTACAAAAGTAAAATTAGGGAATGGGTGAGGAATATCATATAAAGAGCAGGTGAGGAAAATCAGGAAGAATAGGTGAGGAAAATCAAAGGAAAGATTGAGTATAGACTAGAACTGGATTAGGTTGAAACATAGATACCTGTCCCATAACGCCAAGATCGGGCTTTGGGGCTCCGTAGTCCACTGAATAGAAGTCCAAATGAGAGAACCAACGCAAACGTTCCATTCGCGAAAGGCCATGAGGGTTGGAACTGCTCAAGTTTTACATTTCCCCTATCTGGGACACGAAACTCATTCACAAGGCCCTGTAACAGATGGTTAGCTTTTAATCTATTTGGGTATCTTCAAAAACTATCCTTAGATTTTTTTTCTGATTTTATACTTCTTCTTATTAAAAAGTTGTCAATAAATATCTTATTTTCATTGAAATTTAGTCATTGAACTGAATGATATTCCAAATTAATTTTTCAAATAATTCAAAAGATAACAATATATAAGATTTAATTCAATAATTTTTCCTTTTCGAATCAAAATGTTTATTTTAGAACTTTTCACTTAGATAAGTTATATTTTTAGAATTAGAGTCAATGAACTTTCATTTTTTAACTTAAATGTTTATTTTGAAACTTGTTTCAGTTGGGTAAACTATATATTTAGAAATACAGTCAATAATCTTTTTTTTTTTGAACTAAAATGTTTATTTTAGAATCTTTTTCAATTGTGTAAACTGTACATTTAGAATTACAGTCAATATCTTACCTTTTTCAACCAAAATGTTTATTTTGAAACCTTCCTTGGTTGAGTAAACTATATATATATAAAATTAGAGTCAATAATCTTTTCTTTTTGAATTCAAATGTTTATTTTAGAACCTCTTCTTCATTTGGATAAAGTATGTATTTACAATTAGAATCAATAATCTTTCATTTTTGAACTAAAATGTTTATTTAAAAATCTTTTTCAGTTGAATAAACTATAGATTTAGAATCAGAACCAATATCTTTCTTTTTTAACCCCAAAAACATCTCAGTTAGAACATTTTTAATCAATGATTTTATAAGCAGAAATTTTATATGTCATATTTAGAAAGGACAATCATAACAAAATTTGTCAATAGTGGCATGTTGTGATGGTTAAGTTGTGTTATTGTTGTTGCCATCAAGATTCAAATCCCACGGATTCGTAGCTCAGATCAAAAGCGTTTACCCCTTAAAAAAAAAAATCATAACGAAATTTCTTGTTCAACATGTGAATAAGAAAATTATAGATCAACAATAAAAATGAAACCTTACACGAATAGCCTCTTGCGTGAACAGCATTGCAATCAGCAAACCGAAAAGTTCACCGGCTACGCGGGTAAACCTATTGATGATTGAGCATGCACCCAGGATTGCCAACAAGATCAACAAAAGTGAAGTCCAGACACATACCCTACAGATAAAACAGTACTCTGGTTATTTATGAAGAAAACCCAACAATTGAAGATTTCTCCTTTTAGTATTATGTTCCCAGAAAATAAAGAAAATACTGTCTAACTTTGGTTCTGGTTTATAGACATGAAAGATCTTTCTTGAACATAACTTAAGCTGGCAGGGAGATGTATACCATCCTGCCCAAGCCAAAAATAAATGGGAGCCCAAATTTTCTTGGCTTTTGGCAAAGTTGAACATAAATGTATACATAAGCACAGTTGGCTCAGCTACTCCAAGAATCAGCAATGGATGGCCACCCAAAAAGGAATGTATGATTCCGCAGAGTCCAGTAGATGCCAATGTTTGAACTGCAGTCAAGATGCCATCTGCAAAAACCAATTTCAGAAATTGCAATCGGTTGACACTTCTAATTAACTTTGAAATGGTTTCTTCACTGGACTTGAACTAGTTGATAAATTGATACTGAAGGTGGCAATTCTTACTTGTGTTTCTGTCCAGTTTTTCCCCGAATGCTATCACTGGAATTGCTGATGCAAAGAATATGTAAGTTGTGAGGGCAAGTATCCTGAATATTACAGAGATTGAAGACTTGGTTAGTGTCTGAAAGGTTAATAAACAGAGAAATCTTTCGCAGTTAATCAATTCTTAGAACAATGAAAAAATATTGTGATGATGGATTATTGATTGTAATTCAAAACATTAAATACAAAAATATACATAACAAATTTAGAAACAATATTATTACATGAATTGTCAATAATTCACACGTTGATCACCTGAATCCTGCAGTGAAGCCACTAGTCCAATCTTGCTTGTAACACAACAATCTTCCTTTAAGATAATTCTTGATCCCTCGAAATGGTACAAATGTCTCCTCCATTGCAAAGAAGAGTAAGAAGTAGAAGGGAAATGTAAATTCTTGTATTTGACACTTGGATTGTGTACTATAGAATGTGTAACACTATTTTATAAATGATAATATAAACACTTATTCATAAAAACAAAATTTAAAAAAATATAACAGATTTAAGAAAGTCGATCCTTCAAAATTATAGAATAGACAAAATTCAAACCCACTTTGTATGGTTACAGTAGAGCTCTCTGATTACAGGCTAAGAAGGCTTTGTATAATACAATCTTTTGTATTTGTGTTAGTCGAAGTTCAAAACTCATTTAGCCATCCTAGTAAAAGGAAATACAATCTCAATTAAACTTTGGGGTGAAAGTAGGAGGAAAAAAACAAAGGGGACATGTGTTCAAAGATTTAACAATCGGGAAAAGAAATTCCATGTTTCAGCATTACTTGGACTCCATGACTGAAGACACAAAAGGATAAAATCTGATACTACATCTAACTGGCCAATTCCTTTTACAGACCTAGATGACCACTCTAATACAATAAAATGCGATATGGGATAGGGATCAGAAGAACAGCCAAGAGTTACAATTACTTGAACACCATAGCTGAAGACAGGAAAGATAAAATCTGATATTACATCTAACTGGTGAATTGCTTTCATAGACCTTACATGATCAATCTAATAGACTAAACTGGGATATGGGATCTGGATCAGAAGAACAGGCAAGAGTTACAATTACTTGGGTTCCAAGAAAAAAATTGATCTTACGTACTGGGCAGAAGCTCTCAGACCCACAGAATGGGCTATGGAATCTGAATCAGGAAAAGAAGGCAAGGAATTGTTTTTCCTTTCGCGGGCTAGTCTTTTTTAAGGAAAAAAGATTCAGACTTCAATTGGCAATAGGCATTTGACATTGGATTACATCTGGGAATTTCCGACTTGCAGAATTGACGCCACTGAAAGCTTGCCAAGCCCTTTCTTAAAATGATGATAACATATACAAGAGCATAGTTACAATAAACGCTTGAGAGGCATGAAGAAGAAAGCCATGGAGGATTTTGGAAGAGATAGAACCAGTGACTTTTTATGATGTTTTGATTTTTGGAAGGAAATCGAATACAAGTAGCACAGGGATGGGAGCTCTATTAAAGGTTTAATGACGGATTACTGTCATAATGGTGATTATTTATAGACGGTGCGGGTGCAAATGCATACGAATGGAACCTGCCCCTTTGTTTCCTTGTAAAATAAATGGGCTCCATGTGAGCTTCACTTGCAGGCAAGCCGCATAAAATCGGACCCGCAGACCAAAAAGAAATCCTTGAGCATGCTAAAACTTATAAAATAGTTTATATACCAAAAGGAACTAATAATACAGGAACTGTCCAAATTAACTAAGGAAACATAGGACATATGATGATTGTGTTTGGGTCATCAATAAACTGGTGATGCAAACCTAGGACGTAGGATTGTTGAAAATACATGAAATTATTATGATATATGTATTTAATTTATATAACTAGTGCTTGCATCAAGAGGAAAATATACTTTTTATTTTATTTATTAAATTGAATAATTGTATAGGAGGTATAGATCTGAACTTTAATGTATAAATAGAGTAATTTGATGTTTCTTGTTGTCTTTTCCATAGATTTATTTAAAATATAAGAACCCTAGTTTATTTGTAAGTCTTACATTTAGATATTTATTTAGCTATTGTTAGTAGCTTCATGCTTATAATTGTATTGTTACAATTAAAAAAAATAAAAAAAATATTTGTTTAATAATATAAAATGTTTTTAGAATCTATGAAAACAATTAACTTAAGAAATTGAATACATTCATTGTTGACTACTACGATGTCTTTTTTTTTGTTGATGATGTGGATTTTTTGAAGATGGCTCTATTGTTCATTAGAGTTGATTTGTGCAAAATGAAAGTTTGGAAATTGTTCATTTGGTTTCTAGAAAGTCAACTAAATAGGTTTCAAATGATCAAAATATTATTAAACATTTATATAAATGTTAAACTCATGAAAACATGTTAATAAGATTGACCATTATAAAGGTTAACAAAAGTGAAAAGCGTATGTTTAGTATGAGTGGGCATAAATATAAATCCAAACCATAACCATAACAATAAATATAAACCCTAACCCTAGACACAATCCTGAATGTAACCCTAAATCCTAAGCCTAACAATAATCTTAACCCTTTCCCTAACCTTAATCCTAACCATGATATAAATCTAAACCCTAACCATTAGCCTAACCTTAACAATGTTGTAAACCCTAACTATAATCCTAACCCTAACCCTTAACCCTAACTCTAACCCTCTAATATAAACCCTAACCCTGACATTGTGATATAAACCGTACCCCTAAACATAAAATTAACCATAATCATAAATCCTAATCCTAACACTGATCCTAAGCCCATGATATAAACCCTAACCCTAGAAATAATCATAATAGTAACATTAAATCCTAGCCCTAACAATAATTGTAACCCTAATCCTAACTCTAACCTTAAACCCTAAATCCAAAACCTAATCATTAACCTAACCCTAACAATGATATAAACCCTTACTACAATCCTAACCCTAAAAGTGATGCAAACCATGACCATTAGTCGAACCCTAACCCTAACCATGTTGTAAATCCAAACTGTGCCCATTAACTTAACCCTAACAATGATATAAACCATAAACATAATCCTAATCCTAACCGTAACCCTATGATATAAAAGCTAACCTTGGACATAATCCTAAACATAACCCTAAATCATAAGCATAACCTCAATCTTAACCCTAACCCTACACTTAACCCTAACCATGATGTAAATGCAAACCCTAACCATTAACCCAACCCTAAAAGTGATGCAAAACACAACTATAACCCCAACCCTAACCCCTAACCCTAAGTCTAACCCTATTATATAAACCCTAGCCCTACACATAATCCTAAGCATAACCATAAATCATATGCCTAAACATAATCTTGACCCTGACCCTAACCCTAACCATTAACGTAAACCTAAGGACGATGTAATATCTATCTATAATCCTAACCCTAACCCTTAACCCTATGATATAAACCCTAACCATAGACATAACCCTAGCCATAATTTTAAATATTAATCCTTTGAACCACAATCATAAACTTAACTATAACCCTAACCTTGATGCTAATCCTAACCCTAACGTTGTGATATAAACCCTAACCCTAAATGTAAAAGTAACCATAATCATAAATCCTAATCATAACCCTAATCTTAATCCCATGATATAAACCCTAAACCTAGAAATAATCATAACAATAATACTAAATCCTAAGCCTAACCATTAACCTAACTCTAACAATGATATAAACCCTTACTACAACCATAACCCTAACCATTAACCTAACCCTAAAAGTCATACAAACCATAACTATAACCCTAACCCTTAACCATGAGTATAACCCTATGATATACATCCTAACCTTACACATAATCCTAACCATAACCATAATCCTAAGCCTAAACACAGTCTTAACCCTAACCCTCACCCTGAATCTAACCATTAACCTAACCCTAACAATGATGTAAAATCTATTTATAATCCTAACCCTAACCCTATTCCTATGATATAAATCCTAACCCTAGACATAACCCTAACCATAATTATAAATGTTAAGCCTAACCAAAATCTTAAACTTAACCATAACCCTAACCATTGTGCTAACCCTCACCCGAACACGGTGATGTATAAACTGTAACCCTAAACATAAAACTAACCATAAATGTAAATCCTAATCGTAACCACAATCTTAACCCTAACCCTAATCATGATGTAAATCCAAACCCTAACCATTAAACTCACCCTAACAATGATGTAAACGCTACCTATAATCCTAACCCTAACCCATGACCATAACCACCCTAACCCTATGATATAAAGGTCCTAACCCTACATATAATCTTAACCATAACCCTAAATCCTAAGCCTAACCACAATTTTAACATTATTTGTAACACTAAACTTGATGTAAATCCAAACCCTAACCATTAACCTAACCCTAAAAATGATGTAAACCCTAACTATAATCCTAAACCTAATCCTTAACCCTAACCCTAACCACAATCATAACCCTAACCTTATGATATAAACTCTAATCATAGAGATAATCCTAACCATATACCTAAAAATTAAGCCTAACTAGAACTTTAACCCTAACCATTAACCTAACCATAACAATGATGTAAACCCTAACTATAATCCTAACTCTAACCCTAACCCTAGACATAATCCTCACCATAATGATAAATCCAAAGCCTAACCACAATCTTAACCCTATCCCTAATCCTAATCATGAAGTAAATCCAAACCCTAATCATTAACCTAACCCTAACAATGATGTAAACCCTAACTATAATCCTAACCCTAATCATAGCTCTATGATATAAACCATAACCCTACACATAATCCTAACCATAACCACCCTAGCCCTATGATATAAAGGTCCTAACCCTACATATAATCTTAACCATAACCCTAAATCCTAAGCCTAACCACAATCTTAACATTAATTGTAACACTAAACATGATGTAAATCCAAGCCCTAACCATTAACCTAACCCTAAAAATGATGTAAACCCAAACTATAATCCTAAACCAAATCCTTAACCCTAACCCTAACCGCAATCATAACCCTAACCTTATGATATAAACTCTAATCATAGAGATAATCCTAACCATATACCTAAAAATTAAGCCTAACTAGAACCTTAACCCTAACCATTAACCTAACCATACCAACGATGTAAACCCTAACTATAATCCTAACTCTAACCTTAACCCTAGACATAATCCTCACCATAATGATAAATCCAAAGCCTAACCACAATCTTAACCCTATCCCTAATCCTAATCATGAAGTAAATCCAAACCCTAATCATTAACCTAACCCTAACAATGATGTAAACCCTAACTATAATCCTAACCCTAATCATAGCCCTATGATATAAACCATAACCCTACACATAATCTAACCATAACCTAAATCCTAGCGTAATCATAATCCAAACACTAAACGTGATGTAAATCCAAACCCTGATCATTAACCTAAACTCAACAATGATGTAAACTTTAACTACAACCATAACTCTAACCCTAATAGCAAGACAAAATGAACCCTATTCCTTATTGAATTAGGTCTACTATTTTAAACTAAATCAAATCCTAACCCTAATAGTAAACCATAATGAACCCTAATCCTTATTGAATTAGGCCTACTATTTTGATTCCAATCCTAACTATAATTATAAATCTAGAATTGAACCAAATGGAATCCTAAATCTAACACTGTACCAATACAAAATATACAACTATACAACAATATATAATTTGAAATTAATTTATGTCATGTCTTTCAATTCATGTTGCGACTGCTACTAGCTTATATATATTTAATAATATATATAGAATAAGCTGAGAGATATTCTTCTCGAGGCACCTATTGCCATTTAATGTTGATAAATTAATAAAAAAATAGCTGCCTCTAGAAGGATATCTCTCGGCTTATTCTATATATATTATTAAATATATATAAGCTAGTCTATTTATTTTGGAAAGAATTTCATTTTACTATAGCATATTGTTAGTTTAAAGTGAAACCTATTTCAAAATTTAATGATGTACAAAATTTAAATTAAAAATATTTATTATATTATGAAATATAATTGTACTAAAGCAAGGGGTGTATTGTAATACTATGAATGTATTATTAAAAAACTTAAAATTTAAGTTCATGTGTGCTTCACTTCCCATTCAATACCAATGTGTTGATATCTTCTAATATTTTTTTACTAAATATATTTAAGATATTTATATTAATTCTATATAATTTTTTATTTTTACAATTGTTTATATTTTATATTACATGAATTATTATAATTTTAATAAATTTTATTATATCATATGAATAAGTGTTTCATTGAGTGGCACAATATTTACCTTTGGCATAAAATTGAGATCTTAAATACAACTATTTAAGAGATATTAAAAAATAATTGTTATTTTTAATTAAAAATTATTCGAATAATATAAATATATGTGTTTTAATCTAGTTTAATTAAAGCTATTGAAGAATAGTTTTAATTTTTCTACATTATTTACTCTAGATTTTTATTTAATATTTTTTATAAGTTATTTATTTTCTTAAATGAACTCTTTAGCAAATAAAACATTTATAATAGAAGTCTTTAATAATTTTAAAAATATATAAAATAAAATAAATATTTCTTAAATGATTCTTAAATAAATTTGTTTATATATAAATAAAACATGTTTTTTTATTTTTAAAATTTAAACGTTCTTCAAAATCATTCTAAGTACAGTTTTAATCTTATTTGTTAATAACAATACATATCTTATCTGCAACAAAACTTAATCTTTATTAACTCCATATAAATTATTCAATAATTTCTTAATTTAAACACATAATCTTAAAATTTAATAATATAATATACAATATACATTTCTTAATAATTTGGTTGAAATTATGTAAAGATCAAAATAGATTTTTTTTATTTAAATCAAAATTATTAAGAAAGATGTTTGAAAGAAAAACAAAAAAAAGTTGCAGTTTTATTAGTACAATTTTAAATTCTAAGCAAATGATAAAATTACTATCATTTTCACGTTTGTAAAAGAGTCTTATCAGGGGGTGACTTCACGCAATGGTTAATTAAAAAATTATTTAATTGAATGTTAGTCTATGTCAATAGGCCCTTAGTCTATTGGTGAAGTTGAATGGTTCCAAATGAGTCCACCAAAGATCAAATTTTGGTCTAGACCTCTATAAAAAAATAAAAAAATATTAGTCTACAAATATGTTTTTTAATAATTTAAATAATAATAAAAATACAACAGATTTAATAACCATAGTGGAAGGCATGTTTACAAATATGAGAGCACATAAATTATATGTTTCCTAACTGCTTTCCCTAGGAGAGCCAAAATAAAAATAAAAAATATTAATTTACAAATATGTTTTTTAATAATTTATATAATAATAAAAATCCAATAGATTTAATAACCATAGTGGGAGGCTTGTTTACAAAATTAAATCTTTCCTAGCTGCTTTCAGGCAAACTTTGAAAATAAAATAAAATTACGTTTGCAACCCGTAGGTGCTCTTGCCTCTGCGACGACACCTAGGAGAGCCCATAAAATTTTTAGATGTCATAAAATTTTACCGGCAACCACATAAAAAAATTTCTGGATGAACATGAGACAATTCCGGTTGGCAAAGCCCACATTATAATAGCCAATGGGCTAATAATATTTAATATTTATAATTATAATAAAGTATGTCTTAGTATGGAAAGTTTGAATAGATAACTATCATGAATTTATAATAAAGTATGTCTTTGTATGGAAAGTTTGAATAGTCATCAAAAATTTGATTCACAAGAAGGGTCAACCATCAAATTTAAGTTTGAATGCTATCTAATAGTAAAGGGTTGAAATTAGCGTTTAACTTTTTTATAGTTGTTCATCCATTTTTCTTCATATAGGAGTGCAACACTTATTGTAGTAATTTTTTGGACTTATTTTGATCTTTTAGTTTTAATATGATAGTTATGTGTTAAAATACCATATTTCTTCTCTATAAGAATTGGTATTTATTACGTATTTAGGTGTTTCTAGTCTTTGTTTATATTATGTTCATTTTTGTTTTACATGGTCTCAATTTTTTTTTTGTGTCACTTGCAATTTAGTTTCAGCCATGAAAACCTCTTGTTTGAGTTCATGTCATTGCCTTAGGTCAAAAAGATGATGCCATCTTTAAGGTTTTGGGATTGAGACTAAGTTTCATAAAAGTTGATCCTTAAGGACTTAATGATTAAAATTGAGTGTTTTTTTGTTATATAAGAGCTATGGAGCTTTCAATCAACTATGCAATTGTTACAAATTACATATTAAGCTTCATCTCCCACTAAAATTCATTGTAGGCTTTCTCTATTACTTGGAAATTTGTGCAACTTTTCAAGTGACTCTAATTTATATAGCATTTGCCAAGTGAAAATTCATACATTTTTATCAAATAAATAAAATTTTCTAAATTACTCAAAAAGCCATTTCTTTGCTAAATATAACTGAGCCTAAGTTCGATCTTTTTTGGAAAATAAGAAAAACTTGTAACTTGTAACAAAGTTTAGTTTCAAATAAGTTTACATTTTTTGTAAAATTTCATTTGACTTCAACTCCATCCTATCACTAACCATTCCATTTGATAAGATGTGTAGATTTTTTTATTTTTTTTCTTGGTAGATGTGTAGAATTTTTTTTTATCAAAGTATATTTTGCATTTTGCAATGTAAGCCCTAGTTTACGCTTAATTTGTAGCATGGACATTTCAAAGTTTTAAGAATTATTTTTATTTTTGTAAATAGAAAGTCTACCTTTGATTTACAAAAATTAAAGGTTATTCCACAATAAATAATAATTAAAAAAATCATTAAAATTTTTAAATCACACTTATTGTTAAACTTCAAAGTTTCCAAAGTCCAAAGTAAATTAACAAAATTTTAATTACTTCAAAATCTCTAGTTCCCACTAGCCTTGTATTGTCTCTTGTCATACTTTCTTAACCTGTCATATTAGAATCTCACACATTGTAGATTGCCTACTTAGCTCCTTGCTTTTCTTTTAAATTTTTATGAGTATATTCATTGTTTGAATAACCTAGAAGGCCTCCCCTTTCTATACATTGCAATCTTCTTGACAAATTTGCAAACCAAATCATTTAAGAAAAGGAAGTATGATTTTAAGGGTTATCATCCTACTTCAAAACTCAGTTCAACAATTTTAGAGATTGGAGCCACATAGTTGGGCATGTAGATATTAATGAATTCATTCAAAGGAGTTAATAAGGTGGAGGAAAAGCCACATTGAATCAGCACATAGAAAATAATGGAATTGTGCAACCTACAATATTTCTAGTTTTAGTACAATCTCTTGAACTTGTATTGGTATGTTTAAAATTTTGATGTGCGAAAGGGGAGAATTTATGGGACCCCAAATGAGCTCATCCTTGATATCACTATTTAGGCTATTAAAGAGAATGATAGTTTTCCAACCTATCTCAATTTAATATTCTCCTTGTTGAGCCAAAACAATGGATAGATAACTAGGTAATACACCATAACTCAAAGACATGGATTCTTTATTGAGAAGCCATCAGATTCCACAATTAAGGTTCATTTATCTTATCAACCCAAGGAAATTTAACTTGAAATGGGACAACACAGTTTGTGCACTTAGAGCTTTTAGGAATTACTTTCATCCTAAACTTCAACCTATGGAATGCTAAAATGAATTCTCACAAAGCAAATAATTCTAACTAAATCCTAATACAAAGAAATCCTATTTATGCAAAGTACAATAAAGATATTTAACATAACTTTTTTCAACTCTCTCATCAAGAATAACGAGGAGAATTTACACAATGACTAGATTCTAACTCTCTACCATAATAGCCGCTCCACTACTAATAGATCTAGGAGGAGAGATTTTATTGAAACATAAAAAATAAGAAGAAAAGGAGATTGAAATGGAGTAGAACTCTATTCCAAACTTGCTTGCATTATAGACTTTTTCTAAATCTGCTCCATCAAGAGACATGGCAAATAAATTGAAGAGTAAACTCTCTCTGTCTGGTCTTTGAAGTCTTCAAGTGACACTAATAGTCGGTGGCCATATCATAATAGTCTTGACCTCTTCCTTGCTTTTTTGTCTAGGGATCTTTCAAAGTTCTACCCCATCTTGCTGATCACCTTTGATCCCATCTCAACAACATTGGGCTCTTTCAACCAGCTACATCACCAAGGTTAACATACAAGAAATCTTAGATATTCATGATTTATTAAAATATAACATTTAATATCATCCAAAGATAAAGATATACTTATACTCCATCTATTAAATTGCTATAGCATCACTACAAGAGGTTTTGGGATATAAATGATATGTTCAACATTATGACTCAAAAAAACACTATCACAAAGTATATGTTCTTAGGAATGTTAAAACAAAGTCTTAAACACCATAAAGTGTCTGAAATAAAGATGCATAAAATAAGCCTCAACACTCCTATGTATAAAAATCTAAAAATAAATATCACGACAAACATACAACCACTTTTTGGGATGTTTTAATGATAACTAATTGAGAAAGAGAAGAGATTCTATTACTAGAATTCCAAAGAACATTCATAAGACTAAATCCTCTAAATAAAAGTGATCAAATTACTTTACTAATAGAATAGTGACAAACCCTACAGCTAAAGATTTTTGCTCCTTGGTGTGTCATTTATGTTGACTATTATGAATGACACAAACAAAAGTGATTAGGAAACCTTAACTAGTGATCATCTACATGATCAACTATGTGATTTATAAAATACCAAAAACATTAAATGACATCTTATTTTCTATATATGTTGACAAAGAGAGCAACTATTCCAAGGTTAAATTTAATAAAAAATGGTTTGAGAGAAAAGAATTTTTCTGAAAATTATCCTAGACTAGATTTGAAAGGAAGAAAAAAAATTATAATAGGGTAAATGATTCATTCATCTCATATCTAATTTCACTCTTTTAGAGAACTAATTTAATAAGGGATGAGTGGGCAAATTAGTTTATATATATTTTTAAAGGTTTATCTATATTAGAGTAGGAGAGTTTACCACCACTCCATTTGAGCTATCAAATTATACTAGTAACATATTATCATATTAGAATAATGCAAGGACATGAGTGAGGACTATAAGATACTTTAAAATATGCATAGCATTGGTAGTTTGTTCTATATTTCAATTTTGAACACACTTGTGTGCCCATGCTAAGACTATTAAAAAGGAAATTACAAAGATTAATCTATATCTTTATGAGACAATTTAGGAAATTTTTACCCTAGAGTGAACATTAAGTGTTGATTGTATATCTATATCCAAACATTAACTTAACATAGAATATTTGTTGGCTGACAACTATTGGGAAAATAGGTGTTGTACACCTTGCATAATAATGTTTATTATTGTAATATTTGTTTTATTATGTGAGATACACATGGACATGTGAAGTGTAGAGATTCTTTGGGAATATTCTCAAGGCCACTTGATGGGTTGTATTGTAATATTGGGATATTATATTTTATTCATTTAGTACTGGGAAAAACTAAATTAATAAAGTAACCAATATTAGATGTGGGGTCAATGGGATAGTTAGCCCATTGTATTAGCACATGGTTTTGTCATACATGGTTTTGATGTAATATCACTTGGTGGTTTTGTGAGAGCTTGTGTCTATAAAAGTAACCACAATGGTAGTTGTTTGCGTTAGCCAGGTTTAGCATTTGGGGAGATTGGAAGCATGGCATGGGATGTGTGGTTACATTCTTGTTCACATGGACTGTTTGTTGATGGTTGGGCTTTCAAAAGTTGCCATGGTTGTATTTGTAATGTTGCATTGTTGATAATACATGCTAATAGATGCTTTTGGAGGCTATTTTTTTGCCTCGAGAAGATTTTTCTAGGATACATCTTGTGTCATATTTGATGGGTATGTTGTCTACTCTTGGCATATGGATTCTAAATGTTTATTTGATTGATATCTCACTTGGGTTATGTGGAAATTGTCATATGTATTGTTGCAAGTTTCCTTTCAAGTGTTATTAGAGCTAAGGTTTATGGTGTTATAACCCTAGGTTTTGAATCCATGAATGCATATAAGAGTGTAAGAGAAGGCAATATATGAGGGTTTTGCAGGTTGTTTATTACATATATATGGCTTTTGGGTTTGTTATTATGATGGGTTGTTGGTAGATTTGGGATTAGAAAAATGAATAGTCAAATGGGTTTCTAGGTTGTGATTTTATATGAGGGTTTTGAGGGTGAGATTGCACAAATTATCCCATGAGACAAAATGGATCTCATGGATGTATCTAGGTTGGCTGAGAAATGAAGATTGAGAAACAAATTGCTTGACGGTCGTATAGCAGTCAAACTTGAGTCTAGAGAAAATAAATTAATAATTAAATGTAATCCCATATGAAAAATTATTTTGCAAACTCTGAAAATTAAAAAAAATAATAATATATAATAAATTTGTAGGGCCTACGTATTTGGGGAGAAATGAAAAAAATTAAAAATTATGTGTTTGGGGTGGCAAGACCACCAACCTCGTCCACTCCCTATACCTTGCCCTTGCATTGGAGTGGAAGACCTTGCGATGGTAGGGGTTGTCACCTTGATAGTCCCTGTGATGGAAGGGGCTGTCAAGCTACCACCTCTACTGAGGGTTCCAAGATGGCAGGGCCAGTATCCAAGCCCTGGTTGGGGGTGGTGGGACCACCGTCTACCAATTTTATTTGAAAAAATAAATTAAAAAAAATCACCAAATTCTTTAAATATGATTTTTTTAAAATAAAGAAAAAACTTTGAATTTTAATAAATCTCGCTCGACATTTTTAATAAATATTTTTAAAACATTAATATTAAAAATTAATATTGCCCCAATTAAATTTATTTTGTGATGTCTTAATTTGGGTTGGGTCCATGGGTGACCCAAATTAAATGTATTATTACAAAATTATTTATAAGGCATATTGGGCAATTTTTGGGATCCTGCTATTGCAAATACAACCTAATAGCCTTTTTTTTATTTAGCATACAGAGTTGGATTTTGGATTTTGAATAGTTGATGGAAAGTTGTTGGAGCGCATCACACATTGGTTCATATTTGGTGATGATTTGACATGCTTTATTTGTTGATATATTGATCTAATTAAGTTGTTTATGTGTTCTTTTGAATATGGTCTCAGTATGAGTTTATGGCATGTTACATATTGGAGATTTGGAGTATATGTCATTGTACACAAGTAGTATTGTACCTCGGATTGCTCTCATGTTGACATGGTTATCAATAATTGGTTTGAGTATGTATGTTGCATTATTGGGTCTACAAGTTTTGTAGTGTTGTAAGAAGTCTATACTTAGAGGATTGGATTTATGGCTTGGATATGGGTTGTTTATGCCTATAGACCTTTCATTATTGATTCATAATTATATTGGTATCTTGGTTTAGTCACTTGGTTTGCTTATTTTGTTGTCATGTTGAGGAGTAGACATGTTGTTATCAAGTATAATCATGGTGGAGGACCTATGATTATGCCATGCTTACAGGTTGGACACATTGGGAGTTAAATGCTTGTTTCATGGATGCTATCATGATGTCATAGATGTTAATTGTGTTTAGAGAACTTGGCATGACATGTTTGGATTTCCAAGTGTTTTGATTGGTTATGATTTGATTGGATTCCTTATTGGTTATGTTGGTGTATCTTCTTGTTTGAGGATCATAGTTACTTTGGCTTTTGGGAGCTCATGATGTGCACTTTGAGTTCTTTGATTGTTAGATGGATTTGGTTGATTCTCATGTTAGAGGATGGTTTTATCATGATGTCATGGATAGCTTGGTTACACTTTTAGTGGGATCTTTTTATAGTGATGATGTGGTGGTGTAGGATGGGTTCCTGATTATTTATTGGTGGTTTTGTATCTTCTTGTCTTTGAGATCTTGGTTTACTTGATGTTATTGATATTTCAATTGTATGTTTGTAGACCTAGATGATACTCATTTAGGAGATGGTTATCATGATGCTATGGAGAGCTTGTGGTAGTGATGTGTATTCACCATTAGATGGTAGATGATCTTCTTAGTGTGTAGATGTTGGAGGATGCCTTAAATCCTATTGTTATAGAAGGGTCTTTCATATTTGCAGGTGCATTCATAGGAGATGGCTATCTTCATGATATTTGAGGATGTTGACATCTTTGAGGGCTCAAGGAGTCCTTGGTTGAGGTTTGGTTTATGTTTTAATTAGACATGTTATCCTTTTTTGATAGGATGGTTGATATTATATTATGGTACACTCTTGATACTAGTTTAGAGTTTTGGAATGATATGGTTGTTTGATATGTTCATTTGGAGCATGTTATTTCCTCGAAGGTGATGGTTAGATCATGTTGTCATGTTTATGTTCCTAATTTTATGGTTGGATCTTTGACAATGATATTGATCAATTCTCTTTGTATTGGGTACATGATCATTTTATTTATTACCTCATGGTGGTGCTATGCTTGATTTGGAGTTTGGCATGGATTGATTGGTTACAATTACTCATGGATAATTGGAGACATAGGTGATGCTAGTATTCGCTTATGATTAGAGACATGTGTTGAGATGGATGATAGTTTCAACAAGAGGACTAAGGAGCATTCACCTAGTATGGAATTGAGAGGATATTGTTATTAGTGTGAGTCATAATGACTTGGATAGGTTGAGGAGCATTATCGTTCCCCACTGTTGGTCTACTCACTAGTTTTACTACTTAAGAAGTATTTCCCATTGTTCCTTTTAGGTGCATTATATTTATGCTTATCTATCATAGATTTGGATCTTGAGATACGAATAAATGGTTAGTTATGGAGGATTCAATTTGAGAGATTTTTGGCATTGGTTAGCTCCTTGTACATTTGAGTTATTTTTATTATTATTATGGCTTTCATTATTGATTGAGTTAGGAGATGGTTTATTAGGCTTATTCCTTAATATTGGGAATGGTAATGGGTTGATGTTCCTAGTTATGAGAGGCTTAGATCCATGCCGATTACATGATATTTATGTTTTTTCTAGTCTAAGAGAGTGAACGAGCTTGGGTGTTGTTATGGATTTACATTTAGGGTTTATGGGAGAGATCATAATTGACATGGTTGGCATTTAGAGGTGTATGTAGAAGGAAATAGTACATGTTTAAATTTGTAGTGTTTCTCTTTGGTCTTGGTTGTCTTCCTAGATGTTTGGTTTCATATTACATTGGCTTTGAGGTTGTTTGGAGCTATGTGATCACTAGTTTGTGTTCATGTGTTGTCATATGGGAGATGACATGGAGGTTCTTTTATCTCTTTCTTTTGTTGGTTGTGGAGAACATGGGAGAGTATTGGAGACTTGTGGTGAGAGTTATGGTTTTAGATGTTCTTTGATAATACATAGTTATGGTTGTGCTAGAAATGTGGGATCAACTTGCACTGCAACGGAAACAACTCAAACACATACATAGAACATTGTATTAGAGATTAGAAATCAGTAAAAAAAATTAATGAATCTAAACTCTTTAAAATCATTCCATGCTCCTCTATCTCTAAAGATCCCGAAGATTCAAGGTGGCCCTCACTTGGAAGAGCACTTGATCTCTTCGATGACAACCTAGAGAACGAGATTTAAATGATTTTATGATCAAAATGGATGCAACTAAGATCCTAATGAATGCTAAGATGATGGATGAGATCTAGGATGCAATATGCAAGACTAAATGCTCAAGATGATGAAGATAATAAAACTAGATTGATACCAAATTAAAGATTAAATGATACTAGATGAGTTAATTAAGCTATGAAAAGATATGCTTTTAAACTAGATGATATCCTAAAACATGATGCAAATGATAATGCTTGAAGATAACTTGAATGAGCTCCTTAACCTACAAAATGATTATAATTTAGATGCACAAAGAGATTGGATCAATTGAAGAAGGAATGGGCTCTATTTATAGGGAAAATAGAGAATTTGATGGTTGAGATTGAGAAATATCAACAAGGGATATGATTGAAAGTTGTCAATCCATGTGAGGGATTCAATCCAATCCCAAGTTGACAAATGACACCTTGAGAGGGCTTGAGAGGAGATGTAAGAGGCATTAAATGCTTAAGGAGACATGGTGGTTACCTTAGGAGGTAAGGTTATGGTTGGATTAGTGGATAACCAATGGATAAAGCCTTTACCCAAGGGGTAAACTGTTGTGGAAGGGTTAATAGGATAACTAGGGTCAAAACCATGAATGCTTGATAAGACCCTTGGGTTAGATGAGGGTTAAGTTAGAGAGAAATTATCTAACCATGAGGGGAGGTTGAACTAACCATTAATGGTTAATAGGACTTTGGGGGACAAATTTGTAAGAGTCCTACCAAATTTGGGGAACTCAAAAAGTTAACTTGTTGAAGAAATGAAGCCTTTAATGCATTTAGAAGACTTTCTTCCAAATTTGAGAAGTGACCTCCTCAAACTTAGGGAAATGACATGATTAGGATGGGATTAGGAGGTTTCTAGAAGCATAATTAGGAGGCAAGTGGGAGATGTAGGATTTTACAAGTGGGTGAGGGAAAAAAGGATTTAATTAAAATAAAATTGATTTATTTCAATTGTTGGTTGCACCTTGCATTTGATAGATTTAAATAAATATGGATTTATTTAAATGTGAATTTTGAATTTTTGCAAGTGGGGGGACTTATAAATAAATTTTGATTTATTTATTTGCAAAGGGATTTTTAATTAAATGTGGATTTAATTAAAAGGGGAAAGGGGATAAATGGAGATTTTTAATTAAATGTCAATTTAATTAAAATGGCTAGAGGGGGGTATTTAATTAAATGTGAATTTAATTAAATCTTAATTTAATTAATTGGAAGAATTAGGGATAATTAAATGAATAAAATTCACTTAATTTATTGTGCAACTTTTAGGTGTCTACATTTTGCCCCTCTTTGAGTTGATGTGTGACCACATGTTGATTCAAAGAAAAACGCTCAATTTGTCATCAAAATTTTTCGATATGTTGTTGTTGCCAAAGTCATTGATTTGATTCCCTGGATATGAAAATTGATTTTGATATGAAATGCTGATATGAAACTGATTAGTCGAAATGAGACTGATGACGATGTTGATTTGATATGAAGTTGATATGACGATGATATGACCCCTCGGGTAATAAATTGAGAAAAATTGTGTTTTCAAGGGAGCAACGCAAAGTACAGCAATTTTGAATTTTTGTAGTTTTTGATTTTTTTGATTTTTTGGGTTTTTTATTTTTGAAATTTTATCGCCCAATAGATTTTATTAAAAAGAATATGTAAAAATGGGGTAAGGACTATGTGGGGATAGCACATACATGCCCCACATGTCCACTGAGGCATCATAGCCGTCTGCATCAGTATGGGCTATATAAGCCTCTAAGAGCCCATTGTCAGCTCATTTGCACACTTGTCTTTGGAGAATTGGAGCTTGGAGGAGAGAGCAGATATGGCACCCCCCTACCATCATCATCGATTTGAGCGAGTTTGGTGATTCAAAAGGCCACCAGAGCATAGGCCACCTGTGAGTTGATTTTCTAACCCTCTTTATGAATTTTTAGCTTAGTTTTTAGGTGATTTTGCAAGATTTTTGAATTTTTCACGCTAGGGTTAGGGCTTTTTCCGCATTTTCAATTTTTGGTTTCTTTTTGCGCATATTATTTTTCTTTTTGCCCATTCGAATTTTATTTTTGCGCATTTGATGAATGTCGTCATGCATATGAATTTTTAGATAGCGTATTTGATTTAGTTTTTAGCGCATACGAGTTAAATTTTACCGCATATGCAAAATAGTGTAGCGCATATAAGTGATTTTTTAGCGCATACGATGAATTTTGGTACACATATGATTAATTAAACAGTGCAATTGAAACAACGCATTTAATTACTGTTTCAGCGCATTTGACACAGCTGGTAATTTTTTGAATTTTGGAAATTTTTTGACATGTGCAATTTGGATTTTTAGGTTTGTTATGAGTTTCTACAGCTTGTCAACGTGTCAGTTGAGTGGATTGTGTTGATTTTTTTGTCAATTGACTACCATTTATCGTTATGAGTCCTTTGTGTCAGTTCGAGATGGTTCAAATTTTGGTTTGGATCAAGTTAGTCAAAGCTGATATGGTTCAAGGTTGATATGGGTTGGGTCACTTGTTTGATATGGATCTATTTTCGATAAGGGTCTCTTGTTTGATATGAGTCTCTTGTTCGATATGGGTCTATTGTTGTTCAATATTGAATGGTTTTAATATGGGATTGATTTGATTGATAGATTGATCTATGATATGAGTCTTGATTGAGTGCAACATGATTGATTAGATTCTGAGATTCATTTTTGATATGGAACTTGGTCGTTGATATGATACTTGATTTTTGATATGAGTCCTGAAATGAAGTTGTTGATAGATTCTTGATATGATGCTTGATTGATTGATTAGATGATTAGATAGGCCTTGGTTGATGTCGTGACTATCATCACTTGATTTGTTGATTGTCTGATTATTTTAGAATAGATGTAACTAATAGGATGATACCCATGTGTTAATATAAGTCCATCAAGGGGTTCTCATGCTTGGAGAGAAATACCTAAAGACTTTTGTGATGAGAGATCTATTGACTGTCGATGATTTGGTAGTTATAGAGGATTACGGTCTCATTCACTTGCTGCACATGCCATCCTATCGGAAGAATAGGGCATTGCTCACTGCGTTGGTCGAGAGATGGCATAGCAAGAATAACACCTTCCATTTACCGACGGGTGAGATCATAGTGATGCCCGAGGACGTCTATCATATTCTTTGGATTCTGGTTATAGGAGAGCTGGTCATTTATGATGTGGAGGAGGTCGGTGGGATAGACACTATGTGGGAGGTGTTTGTCGATCCACAGATTTTAGGCTACTTAGTGGCATGGTAGGACATGGTAGACAACTATGCTCCACTCCCGTCAGTATTGGCAGGTTTGGTTGGTAGCTTCTTGGTTCTAGGCAGGAGGTCGCATGGGTTATTAGTTGGATGGGGCCGAGTTTTACGATAGATGGTGCAGTCGTGCACACGATATGCGTGGGGGATATATTTTCTTGCCCACCTATATCATGATCTCTATCACATGGTCTATGATGATGCGACTAGTCTAGCTTCTGGGTGCACTCTTTTGTAGATTTGGGCATGGGAGCACATAGAAGTGACCCATCCACTTGGTGAGAGGTTCAGATCAGCAAGGGAACCTTTTGTGATGATGTATAGCCAGATCACTTCCTAACCGATGCTCGAGAAGTTAGAGTATTGGAGGCAGGCTTTGGATGACATGGATTCAGTAGTGTGGAGGCCATATCGACTGTGTGAGCCTTGGCCTGAGGATGGTTTTGAGGTGCCATATTTATTTTTGAGTGGATTTCTTTTGGGTCACACCCCTTATGTGGTAGAGTGGTTTATTCTACCTCAGGTTTACCAACAGTTTAATCATGTGAAGCCTATGCCATAGGGGATGACTGTGTATGCTAGGGTACACAAGGAGAGGACAAATTGGGGGCCTACATTAGATTTTTCTACAACCCAAGCCGAGTTATACTCCTTGCCATTTTGTGTATGGATCATGCTAGAGGATGTAGTTGATACTAGGATGACTGTGGAGTAAATCTTCTGAAGTAGAAAAGGATACACACATACATGCTAAAGCTGCTGTCAGAATGTACCGAGTATCTGAAGCTGCTAAGCAAGCTGATCAAGCACCTAACCTATCCTCAGACAAACTGGATGAGGTATTTGACAGTGAAGGTGGAAGAGTGACAAAACAAATTGACCCTATTGATGTTGATGCATTAGATAATGAGGATGTCACTCCTAACAAAGAACAAGTTGAGAAAGAGAAACATAACAAAGAGAAAGAAGAGAAAGAGTGAGAGGAAAAAGCAAGGCATGAAGAAATCAAGAGGAAAGAGTTAAAGAAAAAGAAAGAGGAAGACAAGAGAAAAGAGGAAGAGAAAAAGAAAGAGGAATACAAGAGAAAAGAGGAAGAGAAAAAGAAAGAGGAAGACAAGAGAAAAGAGGAAGAGAAAAAGAAAGAGGAGTACTAGAGAAAAGAGGAAGAGAAAAAGAAAGAGGAAGATAAGAGAAAAGAGGTAGAGAAGAAGATAGAGGAAGAAAAGAAGAAAGAGGAAGAAAAGAAGAAAGAGGAAGAGAAGAAGAGAGAAGAAGATAAGAGAAAAGAAGAAGAGAAGAGGAAGGAAGAAGAAAGGAAGGAGGAAGAGAAGAAAAAACAAGAAGAGGAGCAAAAGAAGAAAGAAGAGGAGAAGGAAGCAGAGAAGAACAAACAAGTGAAGATCAAAGCAAAAGAAGGAGGGCAGACTCCTAAGGCAACCGGTGATCACACCAAACAGGTTGATACCACCAGTCCTATTGATCTAACTCTTGCAAGTCTGACTCAATCAGTAGATGAGTTTGAGCTACTATGAAGCATCAAACTTGCACAGGATAGACTGGAAGAATTGCGTAGGAAGAAAGAACAAGATGTCATACAAACTGCGGTTGACACCCTTACCAGTCTAATTCCTGGTACCAACCTCCCCAGTACTGATTCCTCTCTATCCAAGCTCAAACTTCTTTGTACCATAGTGGAGGACCAGTTACAATGCTTAGAAGATGTTGCTGAAGCAACTACAAAGAAGAACCATGAGCAGGCACTCAATGTTGCCTTAGTCAAGAAAACGAATGAACTACGGACACAACTACTGAAGCAGCTAAATGATATTATTGTTTCTATGGGTGAAGGTAAATTACTGTTGAGTAAAATCTACCAACCCCATCTATTTTGTGACGACGTGCTTAAACAAAAATCTAAACTCCAATCGGAGTTACAGGCATATATCAGCAATTTCAAGATTCCATATGATTCATTCACTACCTATGGACAAACTGTTCATCATTATCAGCATCAGACTACCAAGATGGACTTAGAGATCAACAACTAGACTCAAGATTTGCAGGAGCTTCAACTGCTCCTATTCCCAAGACTGCAGATTCTTCAGAAATGTTTTCTCAACCTGGAAGCTATCACGGTAACTCAAGAGATGAGTACCATCGATGCAATGGAAGAACTGGCATTCCAGATGAAGACTAAAAGTGAGGTTGCTACCTCATTGCTTGAGTCATGGACATTGGACATGAAAACTTTTGTGCAGAACTTTAAATCTATTTTTGAGAAATTTCATTCCTTATTGTCATGAACATTTACTCTATTTTATTACTTTGTCATTGTTGGCAAAGGGGGAGTAGTGACAGTAAAATTTTTGTGAATGTTATCCTTTCATGCACTTGTAATTTTTGCAAAGGGAGTAGTGTATATGCTTAGGGGGAGTAATTTTGATTATGGCATTTTTTTTGTAAAGCACTTTGATGTCAAAATTTTTGTAAGTGTTGTCATCAATGCCAAAGGGGGAGATTGTTGGCATTTTGGTGATGTTTTGATTGTCATTGATGGACACGCACTTTCTTGATGTATGAGTTATGCTCAACTGGTAATTGTTCCAACCAGTATTGTGTATTATTGAACGTATAGTCTTTAGACTATTGGTGTTTTGCAGAAAATGGTTTACCGGTCATAGATTGACTGAAGATCTCAAGAGGTATGAAGACACCAAGCGGTTTGAGGATCTCAAGCGGTACGAAGGACCCAAGCGGTAGTTAACTTTTGATCGGAACACTATGATATACCAGTCTTCATTTTTGACAACCGGTAATCGATATATTGTATTAATCGATATTACTCTGTGATGAGTTACCAACCGGTATTACTGTAATGTGTGATGAGTTATCATCCACCGACACTTTGGTGGTGTTTTTGTGCCATGTTACCAAATTTGTCTATATAAGCTGAACCTAGGAACTTGTAGTCTAATCCCATTGGACCGACATGAAATCAGTTTCCTTTAGAAGGACATCATGTCTATGGTTTGCATGTGTGAGACATAAAAGAGAAAAGGTTATGTGTGATCATTGAAGAGAAGATTAGGTCTATGTGAAGAGATAGAGTGTGGAGATATTGAAGACTGAAGTAATGCTAAAATGCATTAACAATGAGTTGTCAAGGATCTAATTAAGCATACTGTGCTAGCATCTAGATCATTCACATGTTGATTACTCACATCTTCGACAAGTTTGAAACCCTTAACCGGGTAGGCCCAGCAAAGCCTTTGTAAATCCTCTAACAAGGTAGTCTTTAATAGGACTTATCTCTTGATAGAGATCTAGATTCCTAACAGGATCTGTTCTGGTGAAGAACATTATATGACCTTAACCGATCTGGTTACTATTCTACAGATAGTTACTTGTGAGTTTCTTCTCACCATGGTTTTTCCCATTTGGGTTTCCACATCAAATATCTTTTGTTATGGTGATTGTGCTTTTGTGGGTGAATTCTTTTTTTGCTATTTGGTTTGTATGTATCCTAACCGGTTTATTAATGAATCTGCTGCACCGGTTATTGGCTAAACTATTTAAGAGTTTGATTATAGTATTTTTTGGTATACTAATTCACCCCCCTTCTTAGTATTCATCAGAGACCCTAGATAGTACTGCCTCTAAGATCAACATCGATAGCAGCAACTCTACTTTAACCATGTTGAATATCATGAAGAGTGGGATGATGGATTTCTGCAAGGTTATTGATTGGGTCTATTTAGAGATGGACAGTTTGAAGAACAAGCAGGAGGATTAATCCAGGAAAGTGGATATCTTAGAAGCTGTTGGAACAGGTAAGCTCAATACCCTACTAACTACCTAAATGAACTGATTAAAGACATTAGCTATGCAGAGGCTATCACTGGAGTGTATGGCTCTCAATTTAAGGCTGTCGAGGCTAGATTCAATGATATCAAGAAGCGGGTTCTCAATCATGGGAACACCTTGAAGAAAATTGGAGAACAAAGCCAAAAAATTATGAAAGCCTCTGTCGACAACTTCAGTGTGATCAACAAACTGGAATGGATCCATCAGGAAAAGAACACTATTGATACTACTGAGGAAAAGGTTATGACTCTTGAAGGGGGGACTACTAGTCATGGCAAAAGAACTCGAGCTAGTACTAGGAAGATGACCCAACATGCCAAGGACTTGGAGGAATTGAAGAGTGTTGCTACCTCTATGGTCCAGCTAGAGCAAGAAGCGTCAAAGATTATCGTAAACCTTTCTTAGGGTCTGTTGCTCATGGTTGTCCCTTAGTTATCTTTGTGTTGTCCATTTTCCTCTTTTGGCTTCTTGCTGGCTTTTTATCTTCGCCAGTTATCTCTTTTTTTATGTTTTACTCTATCTAGCTGGTCTTTAATATCTTATCTTTTGATTATCTTTTTGTAAAAGGGTTTTCTTTCACTTAATAAAAAACTAATTGAATCATATACCAAATTAAAACCTAACACTAAACCAAAACAAACCCTAACACTAAAAAAAACCCTCACCCTATTTGTAAACAAAATTGTACCCTAGCCCTAATAGTAAAAAAATTACACTAACCCTAAACCAAATTGAGGTCTACCCCTAACACCAAAATAAAAACAAACCCTAGCCATAAACCAAATTGAATTCTAAATGCAAACCTAATTAAACTCTAATCCAAATGGAACCACACACCTTACTCTAAACAAAATCGAACCCTATCCTAACAATAATTCTATATATAATCTTGACCCTAAAGCTAAACCAAACTAAACTCTAACCTTAAACCTAATTCAATAGTATACCACATTGAACCTAACCCTAAAATTAAATTATACTAAATATTGATTATGATCTTAATTAAACCCTAACTATAATACTAAACCTAATTGAATCCTAATGCTAATAGTAAACTAAATTGAACCCTAAATAAGTCAAACCATACATCAAATTGAATCATAACCCTAACACTACTATAACCCTGGAAACCAAATTGAATATTAATTGTAATCATTTATCAAATTAAATCCTAACCCTTGTCCTAATTAAAGACTAAGTCTAGATTGAAACCTAATATTAAATAAACACTAAACCAAATTGAACTCTAATTCTAAATGAAAACTAAACTAGATTGAATTATAATCTTAAATGAAATTGTAACCTAACCTTAACAGTAAATCAAATTGAACCCTAATCCTAAAACTAAACCAAATTGAATGGTAAACAAAATTGAACTTTAACACTATACCAAATTCAACCCTCACACTAAACCAAAAGAAACCTTAACCCTATCACTAAACCAAAGTGAACCCTAACCCTAAACCAAACCAAATCTAAATCATAACCCAAATCAAAACTTACAATAAACCAAATCTCAAAATCCTAACCTTCAATAGAATTCAACCCTAACCATACTTGTAAACATAATTTTACCCTAGCCCTAAAAGTAAACCAAATTAAAAACTAACCTTAAATTTAAAACACATTGAGCCATACCTTGAAATAAAATTAAACACTAAACTAAATTGAACCGTAACCCTAACTAAACCAAATCAAACCATAACCCTAAATTAAATCATGCACTAACTCTTATAATAAACCTAATCAAAATTAACTTAAACAAAATTAAGCAAAAATAATTCATGAAGGGTGCCTAAATAATTAACTTGAAACAAAATTAAGCAATAAACCAACTCAAATCATAACCCTAAATTAATTCATACTCCAACTCTTACAATAAACCTAATCAAACTGCAACTCTCAGCCAAATAAAACCCTAACCCTAATAGTAAACCAAAATGAATCTTAATCCTTATTGAATTAGGGCTACTATTTTAATCCCAATCCAATATATAACTATACAATAATAAGCTAACCAAATCAAATCCTAAATTAAATCAAACCAACCTTAAAACGGAAATATTAATTAAACCCTAACTCTAAATTAAATTAAAACCTAAACATAACTCTAATCCTTATTGAATCGGTGCTATTATTTTAATCCCAATCCTAACTATATTATTAAATCTAGAATTAAACCAAATGAAATCCTAAACCTAACACTAAATGAATCAAAACCTATCACTAAACCAAACTAAAGAGAAAAATTAACACCATCTTGAACCCTAACTTGAAACAAAATTAAAAAATAAACTAAATTGAACCCTAAATCGAACCCTAACCCTCACTACACCAAATCAAACTTTAACCCTAAAAAAAATCATTTACTAACTTTTACAATAAACCTAATAACAATTAACTTAAACAAAATTAATTTGTGGCCAATGCCTACTGTAACTCTAAACCAAATAAAACCCTAACCCTAATAGTAAACCAAATTGAACCCTAATCCTTATTGAATTAGCTCTACTATTTTAATCCCAATAGTAACGATATTATTCAATCTAAAATTGAACCAAATGAAACCTATCACTAAACCAAATAAAAGAGAAACATTAACACCATATTGAATCCTAACTTGGAACAAAATTAAAGACTTAACTAAATTTAACCCTAAATTGAATCCTAACCCTAACTACATCAATCAAACCCTAACCCTAAAAAAATTCATTTATTAACTCTTATAATAAAACTAATAAAAATTAACTTAAATAAAATTAAACAAAATCAATTTGTGAGGAGCAAGCTTAAACAAAATTAAACTAAACCAAATCAAATCCTAAGCCTAAAATTAATCATACACTAACTCTAAGAATAAACCTAATCAAACTATAACTCTAAACCAAATCAAAATCTGACTCTAATAGTAAACCAAAATGAACCTCCATCCTTATTGAATTAGGGCTACTATTTTAATCCCAATCCTAAATATAATTCTAAATCTAGAATTGATTGGTTGTATTTCGTCCTTTGTAATATATTGTTATAAATTTTCATTAGAGTTTCATAAAGTATATTGTATAATTTTAAATCATTATTTTTTTAAAAACTTCAATAATTTAAAGTTATTGCTTCTCTTTTATTATTTGTATTAACTCTTAAACAAATTAATGATATTAATAAAAAAATTCAATGACTATCTATATGGTTTACCTTTGTATCATTATTTTTATGACATTTCACATATTAAAAAATAAATTTAGTCTAATGTGTAAAATGTTTTCTACATATTTTAATTTTTTTACACATTTCTACCAAAATTTATTATTAAATAGAATAATTATCTTTTGTCTTCTTTAAATGCTTTATTTGATCTAAGATTTGTGACATTAACTAATTCAATAATTTATGCCTCTAATTATTTCTTAAAAAATATATCTTTATATTCTTTTAACTAAAATATTCATAATGTGACTTTGTTTCATATCTATTGAACATTTCCTTTTATACCAATTGAATACTCCTCACACTAATTTTATTTCTTAACAAGTGCCACATAGTGGTGAGTACTTGCCTTAATAATTTTTAGTTTAATAATAATTTTTTTTTTTTTTGATCGATAAAAGGCCGAAGCCAAAATTTTATTATTTTTTTTTATAAAAAATATTACATCTCCATTCAGTGTGGGCACCGGTAGGAAAGAATGGAGATAAGAAAACCTCCGGTCTAGCCCAGATCCCTTCTAGGATCAAATATTATAACCAACTGTTCATTTTTACAAATCCTCATCAGAGGATGGAGGCTGACATATTAAGACAATTTAGATTCTTTCTGTACATAAAATCTTTCATCACTTTCCGGTTGAATCCATCTTCGCAAATTTGGCTAATCCACTAATGCTTCGAGCTTTAACTTCTGTCCTATTTCCCGAATCTGCAAAACCTTATTGCAACTTACTTTGCCAGACTGTTAGAAGCATAGTAAACATAATAATTTGCTGCAATCATACAATGAATAATTACATCTTTCTATTTATGTAAGAGGATTATAGCCTGGATATCCCTTAGCTTGAAACCATCTTAACCTTTTGGGTTTCAATTTAAGAGATTATCCAGGCTACAATTCTGCCTACTAATGGAAAGGATCAATTTCTATCAGATTCTTAATTACTTTTAACTCTGCAGAGATCAGATTCACCCAAACATAAATATTTTCATATGCATATGTATGTGTATTTATATGCCAATATGCAAAAAAATCTATCATTGAGTCTGCCATGATCATAAGTATATACAGATGCACACAGAAATAAATATGCCTGGAGAAAGGAGTGAAACAACAAAAGGGCAGAGGGACTGTCTAAAGGCTTTTCATCAATAGAACCAACTAATTATCTGAATCCATGACTAAGTCTGGGTTAACCTCTACTACCCTCCACAAAACCTCAACAAAAAACCTGCCACCCATTCCTCAATCGTTTGAAAGAACCCGAATGAACCCTACACGATATAGACAGGGTATCTCTAAATCGAGAAAAATTGAATGCTAAGCTATTCTGTAAAATCCTCTACTGTCATGCAAACATCGAGACAGAAACCAGAAATATATGTCCCAGTTTTAAAACAAGGCTTGTATCATATGTTGGAATTATTACCAACTCTAACTGATATGTAGAATCTTGAAGACCGAATATCAAAAAAACCAATGACCATAGCTCGAAGACACATAGCCTGGCAGACCCAAATTGCCATTAAAAGATATGATTTAATCCTTATTTAAGTCTATACCCTCGCAGCCCAGGACCATCTTAACCCATATTACATGCATTGGAGGGATAACCTGCAAGAGCCAGAACAGAGAAACCAGACTTCTACCAATCTCCTCTCTACACAACTGAAACACCCCTGGCACCCACTCACAGACTTGGTAGTCAAGGAATCGGTTAGGAGAAAGTATGCAATCATATATGAAGGTTCAGATATGGATATATATAAATATATATATATTTATATATATACATACTCATATATATATAGATTCTGTATATATATATGTATATATGCGTGTGTGCAATTGTGTAAGTTTCTATTTACACCCACACATACACACACATATACATATATATATGAGAATATGAATATATGTATATATATATGATTGTATATATATACACATATCTATATATATGAATATATATATATGTATATATTTATATATATATGAATACATCATATAACATGAATCAATCCGATGAATATGGGATTGACTATAAATATATACATATATATATATATGTGAGTACATATATATATATATATATATATATATATATATATCTGAATCTTAGTATACCAAAATACTGATATAAGGAGACTGTGGCCACCCTTCCTAGAGCTTATAAATGAGGAACTAGGAGAGGACTAGGAGAGGAGTGATATGAAGGGGTGACACAGCCATCACCTAAAATTAATCCATGGGGCTATCCTTCCTAAAAACATACGAATTACCATCTGCCCCTAAATTGGCTAGCTTGTCTGCTATAGAATTGCAATCCCTATAAATATGTTTAACCGAAGTTTCCTCAAAGTATTTGATCAAATCCAGAATACTTTTTAATTCCGCTTTCAATTTCCAGTTTGACACTTCCCTAGTCCTGACTGCATTTATAGTTAACGACGAATCCCCCTCTATTTCTAGATATTTAATCTTGAGTGATTTAGCTATAATCAATCCCTCCCACAATGCTGAAAACTCAGCCATGTTATTCGAAGCCAAGCCAATAGGCTTATTAATGCTAGCTATTAGTACACCGTTATCTTGGTGAATAGCACACCCTATACCTGCTATACCAGGATTCCCACGAGAGGCACCATCGAAGTTTAGCTTAGCCCAGCCCTTTCGGGGGGGAGCCCATTTTGTTAGCTTCCTATCTATCTCAGCATGCTTACCTCCACTCCCAATAAATGGGGGGATTATCAAACCCCTCCACTTAGATTGAAGAACCTCATCCCATCTGGTTAAATTAATAGACTTTTCCTGTGCATGTCTTAGTCTATTATTGACTTTTTCCACAATTGTTGCCTCAATCTTATTTAGAAGGGATTCCACCCTCAATTTTGATTCTTTAAAGATCCGCCTGTTTCTCTCCTTCCATATTTCCCATATGAGAATTGTCGACGCTATTTGCCACACTAAGTGGTATATATCCTTTGTGTGGGGAGGTTGCCAACTAATCAGCCATTCTGAAATGTCCCTAGGTCTCAGAGTCGGCCAGCCAAGGCTTGAGCAAAGCCAATCCCAACATCTCTGACTGAAACTACAATTAAGGAGCAGGTGATCCACATTTTCTTCCTCAGATTCGCAAAGAGGGCATCTCGATGGTCCCATGAATCCTAATTTTGAGAACCAATCTGAAGTAAGAATCCTTTTTTGGGAAGCTTCCCATGAGAAGATACCAGCTTTGGGTAGACCCACGTTATTCCAGCATAGGCTAATCGGAATATTAGGATTGGTTGCAACTCCTCTGAGTTTCAAAAGTGAGTAACCTTCTTTGGCTTTATAAATGCCCGATGAACTACCCGCCCAAATTATCCTATCTTTCCCACTATGTAATGAAAAATTCCTATGCCTCAAATTATTCCAGAGGATTTCCTTGTCTGCATTTGTCAAGTTCATCTCATCAAGGGGTTTCCACTCCCAACCCAAAGCGGGGTCATTGGAAATAAGCTTGATATAATCCTTAACAAACCTGCCCCTGATTGATTTGCAATGTTCTATACCTTCTTCGCTTATTCCTATTTTGTCTAGGGCTGAATAACCCCCACACGAGTCTTCCCAGAACAATGCCTCTGATCCATCCGCAATATCCCAAGTTAGATAATCTCTGATCACCTCTCTACATTCTAGCATAAAATTCCAAACTTTGGATCCCTTTGGTATTATTTCCGTCCTTAGTCTACTACCAGGGTTGGAATTAGTGAGATATTTAGCTTTGAGGATCCTTACCCATTTAAGATCCGGTTCCGAGTACATTTTCCAGACTAACTTCGCCCCCAGAGCCATGTTTTGAACCCCCAAATCTTTGATGCCAGCTCCCCCTATATTGATAGGCTGGCTAATTTTATCCCAGGATATTAACACAAATTTCTTTTTGTCTGAATTCATATTCCAAAAGAACTTCCTCATCTTTTTTACCATTTCTAGACGAGCACCTTTAGGTAATTGCTGGCAGGACATTTGGTATATCGGGATAGCCGCCATAACAGCTTTTAGTAATGTAATCCTCCCAGCCGAAGATAGGCATTTGTTCTTCCAAGAATCCAACCTGAGATCCATCATTTCCAGGATTCCTTTCCATAATGAATTTATATTGTTTCCCTTATCCATCGGAATTCCTAGATATTTACAAGGAAGTTTCCCTTTATCAAACCCTAATATATTACAAATATTTGTCTCTATGTTTTGCGAAGTGTTAAAGAAGAAGATTTCCGATTTATTCTTGTTCACTTCCTGACCAGAAGCTAATGCATAAATGTCAAGAATCCTTTTGAAAGCCATGGCTTCAGACCTATTTGCACATCCCACAAGCATTGTGTCGTCAGCAAACTGCTGGTGGGTTATGGCCTCCATTCCATTAGTAATTTTAATGCCTTTGATAATTTGATTCATCCGAGCACTTGAAATGATTCTCCCAAGGCCCTCTGCCATTATGATAAATAAGAAAGGGGATAAAGGATCTCCTTGTCTAATCCCTCTAGATATCTGGAAGAAGCCAGCTGGGGATCCATTTATAAGTAACGATACCCTGGGAGATGAGATGCATTCGAAGATTAAATTGATCCATTGTTTAGAAAAACCAAAGGATTCTAAACATTTACACAGAAATCTCCAATCGACTTTATCATATGCCTTCTTAATGTCTAGTTTGATCATCATAGCAGCTGATCGATTCTATTGTAACGAGTGCATGACTTCTTGAGCAATAATAATGCCATCAAAGATAGATCTACCTGGTACGAAACCGGTCTGTTCCTCAGAAATTATGCATGGAAGGATGCCTTTCAGTCTATTCGCTAAAATTTTAGTAAAAAGTTTGTAAATAGTGTTACATAAGGAGATAGGTCGAAAGTCTTCAAAGTTTCTTGATTCCTCCTTCTTTGGAATCAAGGTAATGAAAGTGTTGTTGATCTCCCTTAAAATACTCCCAGAGTTTCTAACAGCTTCCAATGCTTCCACTACCTCCTTACCAATAATGTGCCAGCATTTTTGAAAAAAGCAAGCAGGAAAACCATCCGGGCCGGGTGCTTTATCAGGGTTAAGCTGCCCCAATGCTAATTTTACTTCTGATTCTATAAATTTGTTGCTAAGCGCTTTGTTTTGGTTTTCAGTTATGATCTTAGGAATATTCCTAAGCAAAGTTAAATTGGCATCTTTAAGGGAAGATTCCGAACTGAACAGGGTTTTAAAATGGTTTACCGCTTCTGTAGTTATGTCCTTTTGATCTTCCAGTAGTATACCATTATTACTCATGATCTTGTGAATACTGTTAGTGTTCCTCCTAATTTTTGTACTGTTGTGGAAGAACTTAGTATTCCTATCCCCATTTTGAAGCCAATTCTCTCTAGACTTCTGTTTCCAAAATACTTCTTCTTTTGTTAACGTGTCCTCATATTTCCTGAGAAGCTCCTTTTCTTTGAGGAAGCTATCCTGATCCATTCCTAGTCTAAACACTTTTTCATTTAGATCTGCGATTTCTCTTTCTAATGATATTTTGGTTTCAAAAATGTTACCGAAAACTTCACTATTCCATTTCAGTAACTTGCTCTTGAGATGTTTTAGTTTATTTACAAGGCAAAACATCTTTGATCCCTGGAAACTTACCTCAGACCACCACCTAGAGATGAGATCATAGAAATCTGGATTTTGCATCCACATTTTTTCAAACTTAAAGGGACAACACCGTGGTGTAGCCTCTCCCTCAATATTGAGTATAACAGGGTAATGGTCAGATCCTGAAGATGGGAGTAGCGAAGCTGAGAGGTTAACCGCTAGATCGCTCAAGTTCCCTCTAAAAAGGAATCTATCTAATCTCTCAGCGATTTGTGTAAAGCCTGATCTTCTATTGTACCAGGTATACACACCATTACTTGTTTCTATATCTATCAGGTTGTTATGAGCAACCCACTCTCTAAAGTCTTTTAAGGACTGCGGTTCCCTTCGAATACCACCCTTTTTTTCTGATAAATTCAGGATAGCATTGAAGTCCCCTCCTAGAATAATAGGGGAAGAGGTATCTAGCCCCATCATAACCGAGATATCCGACCAAACCCTGCGCTTTCCTGCATCCGGGATCGGGCCATAAATGTTTATAAGGGTGAATGTGAGATTGCTGTGTTTGCTAATTACCTTTCCCAATAGCCAATTTCTATTACCTGCTATAGGACGAAATATTATACTCCGCGGATTCCAAATTATTCCAATACCACCAGAAGCTCCCCTGGCTTCCACAAATTCACAGCAAAGAAGACCTAATTTCCTTTTAAAAGCCTCAGCTTCTACTTGGGCTAATTTAGTTTCTTGTATGAGAACGATGTCATGTTTCCATTTTATAATGTTGCGTCTAATTAGACGCTGTTTGTTAGGGGCATTCATGCCCCTAATATTCCATGAAGAGATTTTCATGGGGCCGTGGGAAGGCCCTTCCCCTTCCCAGCATCAAAGAAGGCTGTTAATTTGCCTTGGTCTTTTGCATTTCCATCCTGTAATCTTAATTCGCTCAAAGATTTTCTGCCTCTACTTTTAGCTTCTCTAGCGCAGTCAGGAAAGTTTTTCCCGTCATATATGTTTTTTATCCCTAAGGTTTGCTGGGAAACTATCACTCCCTCTCCATCATCCTCTCCCATTTGGGACTGAGCTACTGTGTAGTCATTGACAGGAATAGGTATGATATCTCCTACCCTTTTCTCATTATTTTCTTCCTCATCCATAGAAGCCAAGAGTTCCTGAATTAGGAACCTCTTCTCAGCTTCCTCTTCCGGGGAAAGATTTTCAACTACATTATTATCGAATACCTCAAGAACTGCAGCCATTCTAGAAGACATTTCTTCTTGATCTGCCTCATTATCTTGTCCCAATTTTTTGACTGACTTTGTTTCAGATGGAAATTTCAATGAATCCACCGAATCGGAGATTCTTTTTGTCATCTCCACTAAGGCATCTTCTTTTATAGAGTTTGCCTCATCTATTATTTTATCAAGATCACTAATGTTACTGGATTTGTTGTTACTATTTTCATCAGTGTTAGCCACTGGAGGGCTATTATCATGTATAGGGGATGCATTTGATGTGATTTTTTTATACTGATCTGAAAGAGGGTTTTCCATTTGCTCGATACTAATTATCAGAACTGGGCATGATTTCAGCCTTATATCAGATTCATTTATAACCCCATCATAGAAGGTGGGATGAATGCTCCACTCCCCCCTGTTCGATACTAGCATGGTGGGTTCTAAGTCCGTGGAGTTAATGTCAGATTCAACTAAGATTTTGATATTCTTGTTTAAAACCTCTTTTCCTAGTCCTTCACAGCCCAAAAAAGAACCAAACTGTTCCCCTCTATATTCTAAGATTTTAAAATCCAAATATTCGATTGGTAAAGTACCCAGATTAATCCATCTAGGGCATTTATTTAAATTCTGTGAGTGTGGGTCAAAATTCGGTTTCCATTCACATCGAAAAAAACCATAGCCTTTATACAATTTTACCTTACCATGGAGAATGTCATTTTTTGTATTTTGATTATTACACAAAATTGCAAGAAAATTATTTTCCAGGATAGAGATACTTACCTGTCCCAGATATAGGGCCGTCCACCAATCGATAATTTTTCCTGAATCTTCACCAATTCCTGCCCATTTTGCAAAAACCCCACATTCGCTATATAAATTGAATTGGGGTTCCATCAAATTTGTCGGGATATTACATATTCACCTCGGCCTTATTCTGGGTTTTGGCTCAAAATTTCTAACTTTCCCGAGCGGCACCAGGTTTGCCCCAATTGCCAGATATTGGTTTGTGGCTGTAGGTTTGTGCCAATCGAAGTTTAAAGATATATTTCTACTTTCGCCCATCTTCTTCTTGGCATTTTTCGATCGAACGACTTGCCAATTTCCATCGGAGGGTAGTGACAAGGCTTCGGCCTTTTTTGCCCTAAATACATCATTTTTCCTTAACTCGCCCGCTCTGTAAACCAAATCCCGCCTTTCGTTTCTTGCAGGGTATCCCTTACATGGCGGACTGAAGATAGAGATGCTCCTCGGGCATGTGGCAAAGACTTGTCTGCATCCCCCCGCCGAAAACCTTGACAAGTTCGCTGAGTAATGATTTCGCATTTTGCCAAATAGCAGAGCAGGTTATATAATGGCAAGAATTATTTAATAATAATATTTATTATAATTATTAGAAATATTTATTTATTGTAACTAGTATGTTATTTTCTTAAATTTGTTTCGTTTTATTTTATTGTTTGAAATTTAGTCAGATTTATTTATTTTATTATTAATGCTAAATTATTCATTTTTTATTTTTAAATATTAATGTTAATAATTATCATATTATATCAATGTTATATCATAATATTAAATCAATTCTGTAATAATTAGCTAGATTTATTTAGTTATGATTAATGCTAATTCTTTTTTATATTATAAATCGAGAGCCCAAAAAAGATGTTTATACAGATGAGTTCACGGTAGGCTGGAGCCTCAACAGTGAAACCAAAAAGAACTAGACGAGTGTCATATACAATGCACTAAAAGAAAGCTCCAAAATAAAGTTGTGCTTGCTGCCATAAGGAACTAGAGGAGGATTTCATCCTGGTCTTCTAGCCATGTGGTCCACCCCTGTGATCCTTCCATCCAGACCACCTTCTTCGTTTCCATGATTTGTATGCACATGTCAACCCTGTTGAAGGGGGGAGCTCTGGTATCTTGGAGTTCTTTAATCAGTTTCTTAACTGCACTCTCGAAGGCAATTTGATTTTCTGTGATCCTTGCCCATTCATAACCATCTTGCATCTCGTATATAAACATGGTGGCTTGGCCTTCTTTCAGGAACTGTAGGAGTTTGTTTCGTTCAACATTCATTAGGAAGCAAACCTGTACAACAATTTTATAATGTGTGAGTTTTTAAAAAAAACCAGTAAGTTCCCTAGCATTACCTTGGAACTTCTCCTCATTTCTAAGTTTCCAAATAAACCAAAGGATAAAAGAAGACAAAATTTACCAAATTAAGTTAGCATCCTTTTTAAGATTATGGAAGAAACCAGTAACTATATCATAAGTGAAGACATGCTCAGTAATGGATATTCCAAACATTAACCAGATCTCCCTAGCAAAAGGCTAGTCAAGGAAGATGTGCCGAGTGGACTCAGGTTTATTGCAGACAGAACAAAGATCATATGCAACTAGATTATTACTAATAGGCAATCTATCAGTAAGAGTTACCATCTGAAACACTTGATCTTAGGGGGGATGAGAGATTTCCAAAGGTTCTCAAAGGTTTTATACCAAGCGGTAGGGTTGTGGTGGACATTCCATAGGGTGTTGACATGGTCGATCATAGAGATGTCCTATTTAAGCAGGTTGTAGATAACTTTGGATATAATTTTTGGAAGGGGGGAGCCATCCTTCCAAAGGAATGAGAGGTACCTGTGGGTGTCAACATGAGTGTTCTTAGGGAGATTGAGGGTGTTACAGGAATTCCTAATCATATTGTAGGTCCGCTTATGGAAGCAGGGAGATTAAATTTACTACTAAGTTCCTCCCAGGTGATGAAGTTGTCATTTCTTAGGATATCCATAAGATACTTGATCCCCTTGTTATGCCAGAATCTAGCAGAATAGCCTTGGGTTAAGGCGAGTGGCTTAGAGTTGTGGTGGAGGTTCCACCATATCGACCTTTCACCATGTATAGTGTTGTCACAGTCAATGCTAAAGTTGCAGATAAGTCTACACACATGCTCTCAGGCTTTCCAGATGGACTTAAAGACCTAGGTGCCTTGGACAGACACCGAGAAACTTCCAACAAGTAGATTACTGAGTGGGAGGAGTTTCCATGATTTGGCAACCTTGGGGAATCCATTTTGAATGTTGTTTGTGATAAGAATCTTCCAAGGTTCTTGGCCATCTAGTGCATGAAATATCCATTTGGCGGCAAGGGAGATTCTTTGCAGCTTAAGGTCCTTAAGGCCCAAACCTCCAAATTTTTTGTCTAAGTGGCACCAGACCCATTTTACCACATGGGCCTTTCTTTTGCCCTTACCATCAGACCAGAGAAAGCATCTGATAGCCTTTTGAATTTCATAAATTTGATAATTATTGAACATCCAAACCGAAGAGTAGTAGATACTATATGAGGAGACGATTTTTTGACATACTTGAACCCTACCTGCTAGGGAGAGGATCCTATTATCCCACTTGTTGAGCTTCTTATCAATTTTCCCCTTAACCTAGGTCCACATGTCCCAAAGAGGGGGAAATAGAGAAGGGGATACCGAGATACTTGACAATCATGTTGGGTCCTCCCCATGAGTACCCGTCTTGCTGTAGCTAGTCTGGAGGTTCATCCTTCTAGCCAAGTAAAATAGAGTTGGAGCTGGAGATCTTGGCTCCAGAGGATTTACTAAAGGTGTCAATTTTTAGGTTGAGGGAATCGATGTTTTGCCTAGAGAGCTCCAGGAAAAGAGAGGTATCATCAGCAAATTGGATATTCAGCAATTCAGAGTCATCTAACAGCATGATGCCATGGACTCTAGGAGATAGAGTATCATCTCTAAGGAGATAAAAGAGGGCATCTAAGGCAATAACAAATAGAGCAGGGGAAAGAGGGCAACCCTGCCTTATGGATCTAGAGAGAGGAATAGGCTGAGATAGGGTTCCATTAACTTCAATCATGGCGGAAGCATCTTTGAGGAGAATTCAGACATAGTCATAGAACTTGTTAGGGAAGCCAAAAGCTCAGAGCATCATGAGGATGAAATCCCACTCGACTCTGTCATAGGTTTTTTCAAAGTCCACAAGGAATATGGCAGCGTCCTGGTTAGAGGTTCTGGCCCATTCCATGGATTCCTAGCTAGTGACAAGGTTTTCCAATATGTACCTGCCTTTAATGAATCCAGTTGGGTAGAGCAAATGAATTTTGGAAGAATCTTTTCAAGGCGGGTAGCTAAGGCTTTGGCAAGGATTTTATAGGAGACGTTGAGGAGGGTGATTGGCCTCCAGTTTTTAATGAGCGCTTTGTCTCCTTCTTTAGGGATGAGTTTAACAATACCTTTATTTATGAAATCCCCCAGAGTGCCATTGTCAAGAGCTTCATTGTATATGTCATAGAGGTCATGCGTGACCCATTCAAGATTGGCTTTGTAGAACTCTGCAGGGAGACCATCGGGGCCTGGGGCATTATTATCCTTGAGGGCTTTAATGGCATCGACAATTTCTTGTATAGAGATCTTGGCTTTGAGGAGGAGAGCATCATCTTCAAAGATCCTTTTAGGGATCATGGTACTACATTTGTGTTGAGCCTCTTTTGAGGCCTCATTATCTTCTGAGGTAAAGAGAGTTCTATAGAACATTTCGAAGGCCTCTTTGATATCATTGAGATCTAGGAGTTCCTTGTTGTCTACAGTTATTCTATCAATTTTTTCTCCGTTTTGTTTCTTCTTAAGGAGATTAAAGAAGATTTTGGAGCCTTTATCTCCAAATTGGAGCTAGTGGTTGCGAGCTCTAATGAAGGCTCCCCTAATTTTGACCTGCTGGTGCTTTCTGAGGATTTCTTTGGCTTTAGAGACATGCTTGGCTAGGGTGGGGGAGGAGGGGTTAGTCTGAATATCCTACTCTAGGGAATGGAGACGATGGGTGAGAGTTTTTTCTATGGCTCTAGAGTCCTTGGCTCTCTTCTGGCCAATGGTTTGGAGTACTTTCTGCCAGGAGGAGACATTCCTTGTCCACCTGAGAGTGCAGGATTGGGGGGGATGAGGCTGAAGGTTGAAGAGCCTGACCACCTTAAGGGTACCTAGAACATCTTGGTCTTTAAGGAGGGAGGTGTTGAGAATAAATTTCTTCCTATAGGGGCTGCTCATGGGCATAGCATTTCTAGTGTTAATCATCGCAAGGATAGGGAAATGGTTAGAAAGGGTAACTGGCAGGACATCAACTACACTCCCCAAGTGGTTAGGGGAGAAGGAGAAGTCGTCGTTGTTAGCATAAAATCTGTCCATTCTGGAGTAAATACGATTGGAGCCTTGTTGAAAGTTGCACCAAGTGTACCATAGGTTAGAAGCAGCAGTTTTAGTGCCCTTGAGGGGGTCAAATAATTGGAGTTTTTGTTTAAGTTCGTCCTAGTGAGGTTTTTCTACTTTTTTCTATTCAAAAGGAAGTCCCCCAGCCTTGTCATCTTTATGCTCAGTCATATTGAAGTCACCAGCCACTATCCAGGGGATACTTGGGAGGGAAGTCAGCCAGATCCAAGGGGACACTCTTTCCTTGTAGTCATTAGGTGCGTAGATAGAGCAAATGCCAAAGATGGAGCCCTTAATATCTAGGGTAGCCCAGGCTGCTCTGTTGCAAAGGGGAGATCCCTTTATCCCTAATGTTGCTTGCCCACTTAGGGAGATAAGAAGGCCAACTCCTCCCTTTCCTTTTGGGTGGCTGGTGCAAATTTTGATTGCATCTCTCCAGATAAAGTCAAGTGAGCTGTCAAGATGGAAACCCACAAATTTAAGTTCTTGCAGCATCAAGAAATCCATGTTCTTGTGGTGGCTCAGAGAGCTCTTGATGACAAACTTCCTATCAGGCAACTCAAGGCTTCTAATATTCCAACAGATGTATTTCATTAGAGAGGAGGGTTAAGAGGTTCAACTAGGGAGACCGCAAGGATCTCTAGCCTTCTTTTTATTCTTGGAGCCCATAGGCCTACCCTTTTTTTTAGTCAAGGAGGATCCTTTTATAAGGTCGTCCTCATCTTCACTAACTTCAGATGGTTCATTCCTAGTAGCTACAATTCCTCCTATGTCAGACCCAGACATCTAGGAGTTTGGAAAGCCAAGGAGCACTGTGCTAGACCTAATTTCTTTAAGATTCTTATTGGCATAGATTACTTCAATAACATGATTATCTTCTAACTCTTTGAGCATAGAGGTTGTCGAAGGGTTGGTGATGTTAACTTCAGGGGTAACCCCTGCAGGTGATGAGGAGTCCGAATTCTTGGGGGTTTCAGATCTGATCATCACACTTGCAGGGTTATCACTAGAGTTAGCAACATGAGCACTTCGACTAGGGTTCTCAAGTTTAGTAACCATTTTTTTTACCACAGAGTTTGCCGGGGTTCGAGCGGGAGTGGGTGAGCTATTATTTGTAGGGAGGGGGTAATCACAGATGCCCGTTACTTGGCTGATAGTTGGGATAGTAGGATGGCTTTGGTTTGGAGGATTTAGGTTGCTAGTTTTCCTCCTACACTTTCTAGAAGTGACCAACTGAAAACAGTCAGAGGGCGATTCTGGAGGACCAATTGATGGGTCAGAGGCCGAACCGAGGTGATCAAAGACAAGGGGCGAGTGATCAATGTGCATGGGTTTTAATTCTAAAGAATTGGTGGTGGGAATAGCAGCTTCTTCATTAATAGGGGGCGAGGTGGATGAGTGTTGAGAAATCTTGGTTCTAGGGTTCATGGAGGCATCAGTTGAGTTGCTATTGGGCTTATGATTTCTGCGATTAATGATTGGGTAATTTTTCTGAAGATGCCCTTCTTTTTTGCAGAGAAAGCATGCATTTAATCCTCCAAGCATTTCAATAGGGCAGACAAAGGTTTCTTCATTGACATTTAGGGATAAAGATGGTGGGATATCAATCCTTGGCTTAATCGATACAAGCATTCTGGCATCCAGGTTGGGGACAAGGCAAGTCGTTTCATCAATACAGATTGTTTTTCCAAAAGGTTCCATTAACTATGGAAGAAAACGCCAAAGGAAGGGGGGAGCATCCTTGAGGATGACCCACCTAGGGGAGGATAGTGCGAGAACCTCATCACAAACCGCCTCTAGAGACCAAGCTAGGGCACGGAAGGAAGTATTTCCAACTATCCAATATTGACGCTTTAGTGCCTCCCTTTGAGCCTCGTGAGATTTAAAGAAAATAAGGTAGATACCCTTTTGAATTTGTCTGCAAAATGATATTTTAAGCCCTAATTTTAAATTCCAAAGGTTATGAAACTAGTCATCTAAAAATTTCCTAGGTGGGCATTTCTTGACATCAACACATGCAAAGAAAATGGCCGTATTACTTAACCTAGTCTTTTCCGAGGCAATTTCATTCAACATTTCCAAATTGGGTGAAATGCAGAAGGAACCCGAGATAGTGCTAGGGCACTTACCTTCCTCACCGGATCTTTCTTTGCTAGGAGCCTTAGAAAATCGTGCGTTAGGGTTGACTCCATTTGCAGGCGGGGAGACGGTTTCGGCGAAAGATTTCTTTTGCGGAGATTTAGATTGATCTGCGGATTTAGTGTTGTTAATGGCACTGTCATCCGATTCTGACTCCATAGGAAGCCAAAGGTTAAGCCGCATGAGCGACCAGGTAGGTGGGGGAAGTTGCGAATTAAATGAAGTGCAGTATTAAATTTACAAAAAAAATGAAAGAAAAGAACGGAAAAAATAGCAGTGGAGAGGAGTTTCAAACCGGGTGGAGGAGAATTAACCCCTCCACAAAGATGCTGAGGTGTCTACGTCACCATAGTTGCCTCGAACAACTCACAGACAACCAGACTTAGTGCTCATAGGCCCCAAGGTTTGCAGATGTCAGATTCACAATCGCCAAGTTTGCAGACCCCATCTTTTTTGTAGGCCTCAGTTTGGCACGCAGAGTTTGATGCCAATTTTTTACCCTAATTTCTCGCCTGCTCCCTATCCATTCTGTATTTTGTTGTGTCCGTCTTATCTAAAGGTTTTTCTTTGATTGATTTTCCTTCCGTCTCTCAGTGATTGATATTTTCCAGTTAATCTCCTTGCAGAGCGGGTTTTTAGTTTTCGGGTTTGTGATGTTATCGGCAGGGGTGATCTTGTTCGTGTTGTTGAATTTCGTGAGCCCTTGACCTTCTGCTCTGCTATTAATAAAATAAAATCACAAGTTACTTCCGCCTCATCTACTTGCTCCATCGCAAGTTTATTTATTCATTCTGTGTTTCAATGTGAGTTACTTCCGCCTCATCTATTGCCTTTTTGCGTCGCAAGTTTATTTGTCATTAATGCTAATTTTCTTATATTTTTATATTAATATATAAAATTTATATTCATAATTATTCTATTATATCAATATTATAAGGCAAGTACTCGCCACTAGGTGGCACTTGTTTAATCCTATTGTGCTCATATTTGAAAAATATAGTCAATACCATGATATCATATGAAGGCATTTCTTTTTAAACTAAAACTTTTTTCCCTTCCATAGTGCTCATTATTTCAATATCACTACAAAAATAATAATAATAAATTCCTATAGCCGATTCTTGGGTGAGATCCTTGTGTCCACCAATATAATTAGATATTCAAGAGGTTTTCAAGATAGACATAGAAGGTATACTGAACTGCCCTTAAATTTTTAAGCTGAACTGCACTACTAAATTCATGGGACCACCAGATTTAAAATATTACTATAAATTCATGGAACCACCAGATTTAAAATATTACTATAAATTCATGGAACCACCAGATTTTAAAAATTTACTATAAATTCATGGGACCACCAGATTTAAAATATTACTAAAAAGTCTCGACAACACCAGCTGAATTCTTTTAGGAATCCCTCTCCATGAAACCTTACCTTAATGTGAAGGGTAGACATTATGGTGAATTACTTTTTCTATTTAGGGTTTAAAGGCTTCTAGCTTGGGATAAGTGTGAACTGGATGTTATTCTGCAGTTATATTGTGTTTTTTTAGCTGAATGTTTTTCGGAAAAAAAGATGGTTCTATCATTTGTGCATTTGAAGGTACGTCTTTGGTACTTGTATACTGCATGCATTTTCAGTTAGATGAATTGGGTATGTTATGGTAAATTAAATCCTTTGAGGCATTAATTTTTAAGGTTTGTAGCTTGTGAAATGCTTGCAATGAAAATTGCACTGCATTTGTATTGGGTTTTTTCTGTTTGAATATGCCATTTACTTATCATACAAAGTAAGATGGTTGTCGCATTTCATAAAATTGGAGTGGCATTTCTTTTGCAATGAATTTTGCATGTGTTACACTATTGAGATCGATCGAACATAAGGATTGTATTAATTTTGAGCTCGCGAGTGGTTTAAATGCTAAAATTGGGGTCAAAAGATTAATTTTTCTATTCTGTATTTGGTCATTGGGTATTTGAATTTTTTATGGATTTTTGGAGAGAGCTGGATCATGATATGTTTGAATGGAGCTTTGTTTATACATCATTTTTTAAAGGATGTCTTGTATTGGGCAAAAGTGGCTCATACCAATTTTGAAAGAATGTTATACTATTGTGTTGTTACCTCATGGATTTTGTGTGTGTTGTGACTAAGGAGAGTCATGATAGTTTTGAATGACTGCTATGGTACCATGTTCGTATCAAATTTTTTTTATGACATCATTATTCATTGATGTAGAAATTTGAATCTCAAGGGTTCTTTGTATACCGCAGATTTTTATGGATGTATTGCATTACGGTTAAAATCCAGATGGGTCATCATGATTTTGGAAGTATTGATATTTTCCCATGTTAATACACGTTATTTATAATGTTTCTGTTAATGTAAATAGTAATTTGGATCTCACGTATTTTGCATATTATATATTATAAATGCAGGTAGTGTTTTGAATGGCAGAGGAAGTATCCCTAGAATTGAGGCATCTCCTGAAATGTGGGCTGATATGGTAGATAGTTTCGAGGATGGGGCTCTGAGCTCCCGTCTTTGGATTCCTATGATTTTTGGAACTGATTCTGTTCATGGCCATTATAATGTTTATGGAGCAACCATTTTTCCACATAACATAGGCCTTGGTGCAACAAGGAAAGTGATGTCCATTGTCTTTTTAGGCCTGTATGGATAGATATAAAACATAAATGATTTCTGCAGTTTTCTAATAGAGTCTTTGCAATGAGTTAGATCCTGAGTTTTGTACTACTAATAGAGTCTTTGCAGAGAATTAGTAGCACAACCGATATGTTCCCAATGACTACAAAATATTTACAAAACTCAGGATCTAACTCTCCTACCTATTCTATCTCTCCCATTACACATCTCCAATTTAATATCTCTTCCTTTCCTCACAAAGACACTGAGTCCTAATAGAATACTAACTCTTGATCTTTAGTAATCATGCAACAATTGTCTCCCACTATTTTGTGCCGTTACTAACTATTCTAAACATAGCAAATACTATTAGACTAGTCTCCTAAATCTAGGGGATAGGTTTGATCATGCCTCTTAAAACACAAAAATTAGTTTGCATCATTCTCCCCTTCTTTTAAAATTTTGAACCTCTTGGTTTAAGCTTATTTGCATGAGAATCATCCTTTTGACCATCCTTTTTGACTCGAAGAATCAAGCCATGGTGTTCTCTTCCACCAACTTAAATTTTTTCTTAAATCTTCACTTTTTTTTTTTCTTTTGCTTCCATCCACTTGTTGGAATAGAGATCCTCCTCCTTTGCCAGTTTATCTTCTTCTTTTAGCAGCTCCTTGAAGGCTTAGGAGTTCTCCTCTACTGAAAATCATCATTATTTTTCACATCACTTGTACATAAATCATTTGAAACATAAATAAAGTTAAAGGAATAAAAATCTCCCAGTGGTTCCTTCTCCTCCTCTGTGTTCTGCCATTTAGGCATGCTTTCTTTTTCATATTTCGTGAGATGGTCTTCTTGTCTTAGCTTAGTGTGATGTTGTTAACAATACAAATTCTTTTAGACATTGTCCTTTATACCATAACTGTACTTACTCTCAACCTCAATCATCCTTGTTCCTTCCTCTATTTGAATTACCACCTCTTTTGCTGGCTGCTTTGCTTACTCTATTCAATTTCTCTTATGTTCTTAAAGTTAATTGATAACTTCATCTACAGAATTCACCTTGAGTAAGGATAACTCATTTTGTAGCTGGAATCTAAGTCTATTAATATACCTGGCCATAGTATGCACATTGTCTTCTTGCAAATTAGTTCAGCTTCATAGATTCTTCAATGTAGGCAGATATGGAGGACTCCTCTTGTTTGAAGTTCTGAAATTCTCTAAAAAGCTTCTGCTCATAATCTGAACGCATGAATCTAGTCTTTAAATGCTTCAATATCTTTGGCCACAACTTAATTTTCACCTTTCATTGACTCCTAGTGTTTTGAAGATTCTCCCACCATAGAGTTGCATGACCTCATCTTCAAAGCAGGAACGTCAACCTTGACTCTAGTTCCTTGTTTGTTGATGGCCTCAATAAATCTCTCCATTGGGTCTATGAATGTTGCTCCCACCATTTTGTGCCATTACTAACTATTCTAAACCTCCTAAATCTGGGGGATCGGTTTGATCATGCATTCTAAATCATAGGAGTTAGTTTGCATCACAATCTATGATTTATCTGGTTTGATAAAATATGTTGGATGTCTATTGTGATCGAGTACCAGAAGGTCTAGTAGTTATTGCTAGCTTGAATGTATTAGTTATCTAATTTTCCTTTAAAATTGATTGGTGCATGTCAATATTGTATTTTGTAGGTATATTGTTATAGGAATATCATTATATTTTACTAAGATTTCCTTATGCCTTATTATAACTTTAATTTATAATTGAAAGCAAAATTGCCTTCTGTAGTCAAGAGTCTTTGGATGTATGATATTTAGGACTTTGAAGTTTAATGTATAACTGAAGGCAAAATTGACCTCTGCAGTCAAAGTCTTTGAATTTATAGTATTGTCTGATTTTTTTATACTGCAATCACAATAATTGAACAAGATTATAGTCAAGAGTCTTTGGATGTATGGTATTTAGAACTTTGAAGTTTAATGTATAACTGAAGGCAAAATTGACCTCTGTAGTCAATGTCTTTGAGTTTATAGTATTTTCTGGTTTTCTTATACTGCAATCACAATAATTGAATAGGTTCGTTGTGATCCACAATGGGGAAGGTGTTATGAATGTTACAGTGAAGATAATAAAGTAGTTCTAAAAATGGCAAAAATCATTGAAGGGCTACAGGTCTCTCCTCTCGAAGAACATCCTGATGGCTATCCATATGTGGGGGGATGGTATGCTAGCTTTGTTACCATTTTTCATTTATTCTGAAAACTCTTGGGAATGTTTTTCCTACTCATGATTTTCTTCTGTCCAAATGTTCAATTTCAGACTGAATGTTGTAGCTTGTGCCAAGCATTTGGTTGGAGATGGTGGAACAGAGGGAGGATTCAATGAACACAATACTCTGGCAACCTACTACGATCTTTTCCAGATTCACATGCATCCATACCTGTACTCCTTGGCAAAGGGTGTTTCAACTATCAGGGCTTCTTACTCTAGCTGGAATGGAGAAAAATTGCATGCAAACCAACACCTTCTAACTAGGATTTTGAAAATGAACTCGGATTCAAAGTAAGTAAATATGAAAAATAGAGTGATTCATTTTATTTATTTTCTGTAATAATAATTTTATTACAGAGGAAGAACTCTAATCAGACCACTACTTCCATTTGATTTCCAAAGCTTACCGATTTTTTTTTCTGATTAATACACGGAGCAGGGCCATTTAAGAAACGTGTCTTTTCTATTACAAGAAAATCATGAAATACCTGCCTAGACAATACGCAAGAAATCTTGAACTGATAATTGGCTTGATCATTTTGAGTACAGGGATTTATCATTTCAAATTGCGAAAATTACATCAGTAACCTTAAAGAATTAGTCAATTCAGGCAAGATTTCTATAAGCAGAATAGATGATGCAGTTAGGAGGATTCTCACAGTCAAGTTCATTGTTGGCTTGTTTGAACATCCCAAAACAGACAGATCATTGTTGGGCATGGTTGGAAATCTTGTGAGTAAAATGAAATCCACTTGCATTGCATGTATTTTTCACTTTGAGGACATTGTATTACAATGTTGACAAGAAGCAAGTGGATTTCATTTTGATTTTTAGTAAATTTTTGTTTTGGTTCAGGCTCACAGAGAAATAGCCTCTCGAAATAGCCAGAGAGGCAGTTTGCAAGTCACTGGTTCTCTTGAAGAATGGAAACAGGGGTGAGAAACCATTCTTACCTTTAAACAAAATGCCTAGAAGATACTAGTAGCGGGCAATCATGCAAACAATCTGGGATATCAGTGTGGTGGATGGACAATAAGCTGGGTAGGCAGCAGTGGATCCACGACTGTATGTAAAAATTTGATAACCCAGAAGGCTTGTGTCAAACTCATCTCCCTATATCATACTTAATGGTTTTGAGTCAATGTATCTGCCTATCTCATACTTAAGCAGAATTTAGATGACTATTGAGATAGATTCTTTCTTAGAGTAGAATATAGATGGATGGTAGAAGATAGCTAGTTTAAATGGGTCTAAGCAAGTGTTCACAATCTCAAATTTCTTCATTGCACCTTTAGGTCAACTGCTTCAATTTCCTACCTTGAGATAATGCTCTCTCCAAGATGATCTGCCCCTTATTATTTTTTATTTATATGATAATGTTGAAGCCTTTCCAGTTTAAGAACCAATTCTCAAGTAAAATTTATCTCTTTTTTTACAAGAACCACTATTCTGGTAGGGATCCAGGATGTTGATGGTGATTGTGTTCGATCCTTAACTGATTGGGATCATTGCTTTAGCGTGTGTGGACCTAAATTGGGTCTGATACTATCTAAGTTATGGATCGGCTTAATGTAACGTGTTTTTAGGACTTCTCTATGTGCTTACAGGATGACTTATGGGTTGGATGATATTTGTTTGGTCTCAGGTCGCCATGTTTTATAATTATGTAATCGGTTTTATTGTCTGGTGGCCGACCTAATTGTTCAAGGTCGAGGGTTTAATTGTTCAAGGTCGAGGGTTTGTATATATATGTGTATGATCTCTTTGTAGATCAAGTAGAGGATAAGGTAATGCAAGTGAATAATGAAATAATCATTCATGCAGAGGATTTGGTGGATCATAGGTGATCGAGTTGAGTTTATGCAAGAGCTTTAAGACCTCCGGTATTGAGCTTAATAGTTCATTCTTTCTTCCGGATTGTAGTTTGGATTTCTATGTAGTCAGTGAGACTCCTTTTTGTAATGAGTAGTGTGATCTAGGCCAACCTCCTTTTTGTAATGAGTAGTGTGATCTAGGCTGTTGGCCTTCTTGCAAGTGCAGGCCCCTCAATTTGTAATCACATACTTACTGCAAAAGTATTATCTGACTATCGATAGGCTTCCCACCATATTTTTTCCCTTTACCGGGTTTTCCATGTACAAATCTTGGTGTCATGTGGATGGTAACTATTCTCTAATTGTTGGTTGTGCTTAATTGGTATATCTACTATTTTGGTAATTGGTTTATGTATTCCGATATTGATCTTATGTGTTCGGGAATTCAAGTTTTAATTTTTTAATATTTCGACAATCTGGTGAAAACTAATTCACCTACCCCCTCTTAGTTTTCCTTCTGTTATTTGAACTGTCTAACACCACTCACATTCTCATGAAATAAATTATCCAAATTAGGCTCCTCACATTCTCATGAAATAAATTATCCAAATTAGGCTCCATAGATTTGGTAATTAAATCTTGGGAAGCCTTAATTTAACAACTTCTTCTCAGATAAATATTATAGGTAGGACTAATGGTAGTAAAACTAATGCACAAAGGAGGGAAATTTGAATTTGAATTTGCAAATTATGATTAAGCAATACAATTTTTTTTGAAAATGATCGATGGAATAATTAATTAAGAAAATTGAATTATGAATTTGAAAGATAAATGCATCTAGATCATAGAATAACTTTCATAAAAATTAGATCTCATAGTTACTTTGAAATATTATGTAATCCACATGATAAATTTTACAATTTAAAATTAGGGTTTTTGTAAATTCAGCCACTAAATTTATGTAATTCAATTTAAAAATAAGATCTAGCAACGAAATTTTGAATTTTAAATTGAATCATCAATTTTGAAATAATAAATCCAAATGAGACAATGCACAAGCTCAATTTTAGGATGAAATTTTAGGGTTTTTGTGAATTTAACCTATAAATTTTTCTTGCAAATGTAAGTTTGAATCTGATATATGAAAACCACTAATTTTTGGACTTAAGGTACCATTATATTAAGAGAGGAAAGTAAACCCAATGGATCTAGCCACAAATCAACAAGGTTAAGGACTAAGAATTCTATTGGATTTACTAGGTTTGAATTGTATTGAACTCTTTTTCAAGTTCACTTATAAAAATATTGAAATTAGCGTAAATGGGTTGGAATTGAAAAATAGAAAAGGGAAATAGGTTGGGAATAGAGGTTTACCTTAGGTTAAACCCTAGTTTTTAAATTAACCATGAATTAGAACGAAATATGATGGAATTGTAGTAATGGAAATGTTCTCTTTTGGAGGGAGATGCTGAATAATGATTGAAATACAAACTCTATACCTCCTTGTGAAGTTTTGTTTGTCTTCACATGTAATTAGGGTTTCATGATGTCTTCAATAACAAATAACATGAAAGTCAACTCTAATGCTTGAATCTTGACGTTATCTCTACTTCAATGCTTGAAAGAAGACTGCTTGTGTTCACACACTTTAAATTGGATGCTCGATTGCTTAAATTGATTGATCAATATTTTGTTGAATTCCAATTGTATATCCAAATGAGAGGGGTAGTCCTCCTTTTATACTTGCCTATCTAAAAACAACTTAGTTTTTTGACATGAGCCAAAATGGGGTCAGGATTCCTGGTCTTGACCAATCAGGCACTAGAATATAAGGGGAGATGAAGTGCAGGGTAAAAAATACTTTGTTCAGGCCTCAGCACACAAATACCAAGGGGAGGGCCCATATGAGGTCAAAATTATAAGGAAATATAATTTAGGATGCTACACCTTTTTATCTATAGGTTTAGTTAAAGGAAATTTAGGCATAGTATAACCATTTTCTACTACCATCCAAACATCAACTTCTAAGGAAGAAATATAGATTTCCATTATAATGCTCCAAAATCCATAATTTGTGCCATCAAATAAAGGTACCCTATTTGATAATGAAACTTCTAGGTTAGTGATGTGTTCTATTAACATAATCTGCTTAGACTAATTAAGTCTCTAAACAAGCACTATCTCTAATAGTAATTGTAGAACACACATTTTCTATTCAAAGGGGGGTGAATTAGTAGTAAATAAAACATGAACTCTTATCCAGTTAAATCTTTCGAAGAACTTATTCAAATATTATAACCTTAATTCTAAAATAAAAGCACCAAACTGAAATCTAAGAGATAGATCACACAAAGTAACCAATGCACAAGGGACTATGTGGAAACCCGAGATGGGAAGACTAACAAACTGAGAACCAACTTAGCATTCTTAAGGCGTTAACAAAAAGAATGCTACAAATATATCATTCCAACTTTGAAAAATTTTAGTTAGCACTATTAGAATTATATATTGAAACATTAAAACTGATTACTATTTCTGTTGAGATGTTTTGATTAGATTTACAAATCATAGTGGTATTATCTTCTAAACAAACTTCAATAAAAGAACTATCAATAATCTTCTGAAATGATGTTTACAAACTTAGAAATACTCATCAAATAACTTACAATATACTTCTTTTATTTGAATTACAATTCTATTCAAAACTCTATAATGTTCACCACAAAATGATCATATACATGTATTCATAGCACTTCGTCAAGTACTGTTATTGAATGCCCTTCACAATATTGCAAGATGAGTTCTCCCTTCTTTTATTTTGAAACTACAAGTACTTGTATCAACATAACTCATCCTCCTGAAATATGAGACTAAAAATAAGAAAATCTTAAGAGATTTCAACACCAAATAATATGTAGTCTAGAATACAATTTGAAACAACTAGTGATAAAAGAAAAGAATATTTATTAGTTTGGTGACTATGAAATCTATGAGGAATTCTTATTCTATTATCTATAGGCAATGTCATCTCTACATATCTCCTTTTAATGTCAGTGACAAATACAAATATGTGTGTTTGTTTCACAATGTCTAACACCATTTGCAAAATATGATAAAGGAAAATCCCCTAAAACAAACAATAATGCCAATTACACTAATGTGTCCTATGATTGTACTATCAACCCTATCATTAAATTGGAAAAAAATGTGTCTAATAAAATCATAAAAGGCATAGCCCCAGAATGCAGTGTCATTATTTTGATCCTTGACCTCTTCCGTATATGATGTTTACACAAAGCCATTTTGGAAAAATCTTACAAGAGACATTTGTCCTTGCCAATCTAAATGTGGACTAGTTTCAAGCCATTGTGGGACACCATTCTACCTCTCATTGCCTTACATTCACCAAATAATATGACACATCTCAACAACAATCACACAGTGCACTACTTCACATTGAATCTTTCCTCCATAAACACTAGATAAAATAAGTCTTGGTAGATGGAGGAGTAGGTCTCATTTTTCCACTTTGAAAGTTGTCATAACACAGGGATAATTTGAAAATGCTATAGATTCTAGAAAACATATGATGATGAACGCCCCTCAAAAGGGAAAATCATTCCACCTCTCCAAATTGGGCTACTAACAAAGGATGTGGTATGCCAAATCCTTGATGTTGATCTCACATACAATATACTTTTGGGACAACCTTGAATACTTGCAATGAATGTAGTGCCTTCAACATACCATCAATGTATCAAGTTCCCACACAATAGAACATAAGTCATAGGTAAAGGTGATCCAGACCCATACATGTATTTAAGGCAACTAATGGACTCTCCCAAGATTTATGGTAGATAACATACTTTAAAGCAGCCATCAACAATCATCATAAAATAGGATCCCACTACTTTCGAAAGATGGGGTGAAATGGAAGAAGATATTTACAAGATGTTTTACAAAGAACCAAATGAATAGCTTGATCAAGACCACATCACAATACTAATTGAAAATTATGAAAAAGGCGTCAATTTTTTGCAAAAGGTGGGTATGATGGGAAAGGTCCTCTTGGACTATAAAAGAAAGGCATCACCGAAGTTAGTAACAAAGAAATAGAGGACAAAGGGACTTGGTTTTCCACCACTAAGGTTACATGATCTTGACTCTCAAGAGAAATTGCAAATTATTTATCCCACTTCCACCAATGATCAAAATAAGGAAAGACAGTATTGTAAATCATCTAGGAAACCTTTAGAGAACTTTAGAAAGGGTATCAAACATTTTAGTCACAAAAAATATTAAAATAAAAATAAATGATGAGTTTTTTTTCTGACAACCGCACTAGGATGGTTTTTGACCCCAAAAACTAAAAAGAAAGGAAGCATATGATGGTGAAAACCTCCCTACATTGTAGAATTTAAAAGAATCTTTTTTTCTTTTCTCTAAGCTTTGAATTGCAGAGTTGATTTATTTGAAATAATATTGACAAGTGAATCCTAATAGAAAAACTAATATGATTTCTGATCAACAACCTAAATGAATCAAAGCTGGAAATGTCTTGAACTGAATCTCTTCCACACTTCAACAGCTTACACCTGTTGTACATAAATTAATGTTTCGAACGCCGCTTTTTTTATGTCATGTATAGGACAAACACGCTTATAAATTCCAACTGAATTACTTCATGCATTATCATTATTACTCTGTAAAGTCTATACCTCTCAAGGAATTAAAAGAGACAGAAATATATAAAACAATCTGAATATTTACATCAACCTTCTAAGTAACTGTTCTAATAAACTTCAGATATGATTTTTATATTAATTATCGTGGAATCCCAAAAGACCATAAGAACATACCCACACCTTAAGTTGCGATCCACAACCAGATAAGCTAGGACCATTCCTCTATAAAGCATTATAAACTCACAACTTATAGCTCGAAGAGATGGACTCTCAAAAGAGAGTGCATACAAAATGAAAACCATAAAATATATAGCAAATTCATCACTTAGAGTGCATACAAAATTAAAACCATAAAATATATAGCAAATTCATCACTTACCAAGGAGAGGGAGGACGGATTAAAATATTATCTGCCAAACTACCCTAGCTATAAAGCATGCGAAACCTGCAGATAGAATAGCGGGTAGAGTTTAGAATTAATGTGAATAAGATCCTCCTTGAGTGCTTTCATTTAATGCCGAGGATTAAGAGCAGATATCGATGATTATGGAGGATATAGACATGATAGATTTTGTGGCGTAGTTGGGATTATTTCCAACAACCTCTATCCCAATCCCAGAGCGAACTGTTGCATCAGTTTCAAACTGCTTCTCACCTGGCACTCGCTATGGGGCCCTTTAAACAGCACCCCATAGCCCCTACTAAATTTCCTTATTTCTAGGCACCCCTGCCCCTCCGTATAGGCTATGGGGTGCTGTTTAAAGGGCCCCATAGCCGGTGCGTTCTCACATAAACTCTGCAAGATTTCCAATTTAAAAAGAAAAGATGATCATCCTATCCTCCTTTTATGCGTGCGAATACAACATTTCCCTTGAGAATTTATGTCTGTCGATTCCTGTGCGAATACATTTAACAGAGAAAAAGTGAGAAGGAAAATAATAATAACTCTGTATCCAATTTTCCACAAAATATATCTAAATGAAGAATGCTTATTCACCGTGCTTTGAATTATTCTTCTGTTTAAGTAAAATTTCTTAAAGCTGTCCTTTCAAACATTGTTTAAGGTGATAGAAATTTCACAGAATCCAACAAAATATGAAGATAGTGATGCATATTCCTTGCAGTTCAAAATATTTGGTCAGTTTCATTTGATGGACTTTAAATGGAGTAATCTTTTTACAAGTTTTTGATTTTGACAATGTTTTTCCTTACAAAGATTTATTATTAAACTAATTAAAACAATAGTAAAAAAGATCCTCAATTATTTACTTAAAACTATAAACTTATTCACTTATTAGAAATCAAACAAAAACATATTTTCAACTGATTTTCAAATATAATGTTTTTCACTTAGTCTCTTCGGGCTAAGATTGTTTATCGATAAACCCTAACAGAACATTTTTGATAACACTCAAGAAATCGATGACAAACAGAGACTATATTTAGCATATTTCAATGACAATGTATTTAGCAGATTTCAATGGCTTTGAACTGAGTATCAGGCTGCTTGGGCACTGTGACAGTGAGTACTCCATTTTCCATGCCAGCTTTAACCTCATCCACCTTCGCATTCTCAGGTAGTGTGAAACGCCTCAGGAACCTTCCTTTGAACCGTTCACAACGGAGATAATTCTTGCCCCCTTCTATGCTGCGTTCTCCTCTTATTTCCAGAATCCGACCGTCTACCACTCCTAATTTAACCGCCACTTTATCCACTCCTGCAGCGAAACAGAGTCCGGCAAAAATTTCTTGATGCAAAATCGAAATGAAAATGAAACCCTAAATAAATAAATACTTACCGGCAAGGTCGGCGTTAAAGACATGAGCATCCGCAGTTTCATTCCAATCTACAGGTGGAAAAAATGTAGTTTCATTCCAAGAAATGAAACTATCAGGCATTTTGTAACGAGGGTCGACGATTTTGGCATAACTATTAGCCAAGTCGCTGCGGTTCATTTCGTAATAATTCCCGAAGTCTCTGCGGGTCATTTCGTTATAATTCACGAAGTCTCTGTGGATATCAGACATTTCGTAACAATTTCGCCAAATCAAAAGGAAAAACTTCTTCTAGCTTCACGCGTGACCTCTCTTGTTAGATCGGCCTTGAAGAAAATGGCAGATTGAAGCGTCTTATATATGTTTCTCAAATTTGTTTCAGAAGTTTCTCAAAGGACCAGATATTTATAGCACGTTAGGGTAACCGTTATTGCTAAAACATTGTAACTTATTCAAACGATTGCAAAAATAAATTTTATTGTTAATAAGTTAATAATAATATACAATTTGTTTAGCCATTTTGTAATATATTATAATATTTTTAAATATACAAATTTACTCCATCCACTTTATAGAATAAAACTAGCATAGTTATATTCTAAAAATTTATGTAGTGGTTATAGCATTATGATTATCAACAAACATTGTTAATCAGTTAATAATAAATAACGGTCATAACTATCTTATATTTTATTATATATTTAAAAATATAGATTTGTATCATCCAATTTATATGACTAGAATTAATATATTTACATTTTAAAAAACGTATGCAAAATAAAAATCATGGCATTGGGATATACCAACAAATATTGTCAGTGAATAACTAATATAACAATCTTATATTGTATAAATGGATGATCCCTCAATGCCTCCTATTTGGGAGGTCAAAAAAGCAATGCAAAATAGAAGCCATGAGATATTGATTTAGCAGCAAATATTGTTAGTAAAAATAATATACAACTAGCGGAGTGATCTTATATTTGATTATAACATTTAAAAATATAGATTTACCCCACCCAATTTATGCTAACAAAGATAACTTACTTATATTCTCAAAAAGTCTATATAAAATAACTATCATTGCATTGTGATTTCCTAACAAATATTGCTATTAAATAAATAATATACAGCTAGCATATCAATCTTGTACTTTATTATAATATTTAAAAACATAGGTTTACTCCATCCAATTTACATGAGTACAACTTCCATGCTTATATTTTGAATAATCTATGTAAAATAGAACTAATGACATTTTGATTTAATAATATACAACCTATCTTGAATGCTTATATTTTAATAAAATTGTGCAAAATAGTAGTCATGGCATTGTGATTAGTAATAAATATTGTTAATGGACCTAGCATACTTATATTTTAAAAATTAATGTAAACTAAGAATCATGACATTGTGACTTATCACCATATATTGTTAGTTAATAAATAATATACAATTTGCATATAGACCTTATATTTCATTATAACATTGGAAAATACAGATTTATCCACATCCTATTTAGAGCTCACTACCATTCTTATATATTTTAAAAATATATGCAAAATAGGAGTTATGAAATTGTGATATACTAAGAAATATTATTAGTCAATAAATAATATAAATAACATAAAACTAGCATTACAACTTTATATTTTATTATAATATTTAAAAAATATATTTCTCTCAATGTACTTTAGATGAGCCATACTTATATTTTAAAAATCCATACAAAATACTAGGCATCACATTGTGATTTACTAACAAAAATTGTTAGAAAATTAATAACATACAATTGACTAAGTGACCTTACATTTTATTATAATAGTTAAAATCATATTTACCTCCATCTAATTTACAAGAGCCAATAAGAATTCATTGATTTTAAATATCTATTTAAAATCAATGGAGAGATATCAATTTAGAGATAAGTTATAAATTAAAATAAAGAAGCTTATTTTTTATTTTCTTAATAATTTAGAATAAAAGCATATTATAGTTTTTTAGATTTTCAAAATTATACAATTTTATAAAAAATAAAATAAAAATAAAAATATGTTTTCTTAGACACTAGCTTTGTTCTTTAGGTTCGCTATCTATATTTTTTTTAGGTTGGCTAGCTCTATTTTTTTGAGGCTCGCTATCTATATTTTTTTTAGGCTCCCTATCTGTAACTTTTTGTGCTCATGGTCAAGCTCTTCTCCTCTAGGAGTGAGGGGCACTAATGGCCAAGAAACTATTCATCCTGACTTACATAATACATTAAGAAATAGAGAGGGTGTGGGAAGATGTATAGAGAGAGAGAGAGAGAAGAAAAATAAAAATATGTTTTCTTAGACACTAGCTTTGTTCTTTAGGCTCGCTATCTGTATTTTTTTTAGGATGGCTGTCTGTATGTTCTTGAGGCTCGCTCTCTGTATTTTTTTTTTTTAGGCTAGCTATCTGTATTTTTTTAGGCTCATGGTCACGCTCTTCTCCTCTAGGAGTGAGGGGCACTAATGGCCAAGAAACTATTCATCGTGACTTAGCTTTCTGAATGAAATATGATTCCAATAAGTAGTTTAAATAGCAAAATAAAACTATGATTATGAGGCAAATAGATTATGCATGCAATGGCGAGGAGTGGCATCACAAAATAAGAGATATAATGATGCTCCGGAAAATGAGATCATGCTGCTTCGATAATCAAAAAATGAAACGCCGATAGTCAAGGGAAAAGACTATGCATGGCAGACAACACAGCAAACAACAAAGCTTAACAAGGAGGAGTGGCATCTAGAAAAGGGGAACTTTCCCAAAAATAACAATGAAAATGGTGTGATACAAAACAAGCTAAAAATCAATAGGATGAAGTTAAGGTGAAATTAAATACTCATATCTTTCATGGAGTGTGCTTTTGAAAAACCAGCTATAAGAGCCAAAAGAATATTAGCAAGTAAAATAAAAAACATGCATCTATATTATATATAAAATTAAAAAAAATTAAAGAAAAGAAGATATTTTGTTTTCATTGGTCTAAATAATTTTATTTAATAACCATTTAAACATTTAAGGAATAATTCAATCATGTAGAGTCAAATTGAATTCAACAATTAATAATTTATATTCTTCTTAGCTAAAATATCCATAATGTGAATAATCTGAAATAAGAAAGTGTGAAATCTTAAATAATAAGTCTAGGAAGAGGGACCAGTAGTTGAACGGGATCCAATAGTCGTTATAGCAATTGTGCTCATAATATCTACTCTTACCACAAATAAATAAAATATCATAACAAAAAATACCTTCAAACCTTAGTTGTAGATAGTTAAGTGTCCATTTTACATTTTTAAAAAAACGGGAGTTCTTACGATATTTCATGTGAGGGCTACATGTTGATGAAGTTAGCCCTAACTACTACTAATCCCTCTCTCCTAAGTGCACATATATTAAGGAATAATTCAATCATGTAAAGTTAACTCAGAGAATTCAAAAAATAAATATTTACAAAATATCAAAAAATAAATATTTACAAAATATCAAAAAATTGAAATTTATTATCAATTATTTGATAGAAACAAATCAAGGATCAAATCATTTACACAATATCAAAAAAAATTCCTCGCAATTAATAATTGAATAAAACATGTTCATTAAATCTAAAACTCAAAAAATTAACAAAACATGACTTCAAATTAAGAAATCATCTATAACACCTCAACAAAAATATGCTAATATGACGTCATATCTGGTGACATAGTTAACTCACCGAATAAAGGACCATAGAAATTTGAGTTATTCAAAACTACAGGGTATGATTTTGAGAGGTGACAAATTAGGGTTTACTACCAAAGACTCTCCCCTATTCATATGCCTGAGCTGATTGATGCGAGGACTATATGCTCGTTCAGATTCTCCAAGATGTGGACTAAAAGTATTCCTGGCTTCACCAGGCTGTGCGCTTTCACTTGAAATAGTTATCTTTGGACTACGCGTGTCTAATTTCACCACGGCTTCGTGTAATCATCTCATCCGAAATTTCACCTTCATCTGCTTTTGACCCACCAGCGTCCTGTGATATAATACAAATTATATTGTTCAATTATTGGTACAAAATTATAAGGCAATCATGATTTTTCTAAACTAGAAATGTGATAAATGCATCATCTTACACTATTTGTTGTGTCGATTGGTATTGCAGGTGACTCTTCGTACTCAGCTGCATCCAATTCTTGAAGATGTGGTCCTTTGTAAAACCTTGGAAGAACATACTGTCTTATGGGCACCAACAACATTATAAGCAATGGAAAAAGCACACCAGCTGTGGGAATCAAGGTTATGCCAAAACAAGCCAGTAAATAGCATGTCTGGAATATAGTAAACATCACAATTCTTTTGAAAGGCACTTTTTCAATGAATGAAGCATGATGCTTCTCCAGAACCCTGTAACAACAATGTTTGATTAGTTCTGAACTCTAGCAAATTATCTTCAAGAACTTGATTTTCATTGAAAGAAAGAAGAAAGATGGGGGTACAGTTTTAGTATAATCCAAATCAATCCATACACGAATCTACGGCTTGGAGCAGTGAATACAAGCAGTATCCTTTCCCAGAATTGATTTCCAGGCAAACTCTCTATGGCCATGAAAGAAAAGTAGCCCCAAAGGACAGAAGTGGGGATCCTTTTAAGGACAGGCATTGCACCAAGACAACAAACCACCATTATAGCTTGCGACAAGTTACTAGGTCTTTTTTCCTTAACTTCAATGGGTAGGAGGTCATCTATGTCCTCAACATTGAAAACTGATTCATCAACTGGAGCATCTATACTTTTATCACTTGCAGCTAACTGAATAGTGGTATCCTTTAATTGGTTAAGTGCCTGCATAATTAGGGTATCCAGTAAGCCAATAAATCAATGGGTCAAAGTCTTAAACCATAAAAATTACCTAGAACAAAACAATGGGCTTCTTACCCAGGTAGGTGGTGGCTGGTACACCAATGGAGTTTGCATTCGCTGGTAAGTTTCTTGCATGTGTCCATATAACTCCCCTAAGTTGGAATTGGCCCGAATGCTTTCATGAGCTGTTCTTACTAACTTTTTGCGCACCAACTGTACTAAAACACTTGTCATTAGAAACTATATAGCAAAATAGTGCCACTGTGTTATGTTTATAGTGATTAAAATTTATAGGCACCTGATGTTTGAGAGTAGCTAAACTTTTAGTGTGCATGGGCGATTGAGGAATAACACCATTTGAAGGCGGTATACCAAGTAGACCACATAAAATAACCTGTAATAAAATAAGAAAACTTTAAATAACCAGCAGGGAGGTTTGTAAAATATTTACAATTAGAATAAATTAACTCTGGATTTATCTTATAGATAATCTAGAAAAATAGATACTAATTAACACAAAATCTTGTTTTCTGCTTATTTATCAATTACTCATACAATGATAAACATTCACAATAATCAATACATAATAAAGATAAAACCAATGATCAGTGACAATTGATAATAAAAATAGACTAATCCAAAAATTACAAAACATTTTGATATATATAATCATATTCATGCAGTTTTTTAATCATATTTATGCAATTTTACCTACCAAAAATCCCAGCAGAAGCATGTCATAATGAAATGAAGATGGCTTCTTCAAATTGAATTCTTTTTGTTGGGCAAGTTGGGATGCCACGCTATGGTCAAAATAATAAAGCACGGTAATCATTGTAGCAGGAATAATTGCTCCAATGATATATATAAATGGCACATCAAGCATATCCTGTTTCAAGTAAATAGTATTATTAGGTGCATCTGCCCAACTTCCATTGAAGACAATATTTCTTCAGAAATGTGGTTAGTTCAAAGTGAACTTCAGCATCCCATGGAAACAATTTTGAGTAATTTGACACGATTCAAATACCAAACTTCCAAATCAATCAATCACTCAACTCTTGTATTCATCTGGAACTTTCAAAAAAATTAAAAAAAAAAACTCTTAAACCAAATCTTGGGACTGTGTACCTTAACAACTGTCCAGTTGGCATAGGCATTAGGCGACCATGGATTAGGAGTGAAAAGCAGCCGGGGAATTCCACTTGGAACATGATTGACTGGAGCATATGAAACTCCAGTCCACACAATGACCATCAATGGTACTCCATAATCAGCAATAAGACCTCGCAGTGATCCTGTAAATACAAAATTAGGTTTAAAACTGCAGTTAGAAAAGTCCCCTAGAAGACAATAATTTATTTCAGCATGCATGGATATCCTTTATTCTTCTTTCGTTAAAATTAAAAGTGAATCGGTGAACTACTAAAGTAATCTTATCATAAAGAAAGCTGTAGTCCATTCCACAGTAAGAAGCATGCATAGCTTTCCATCACATGGCTGACTTTTCTATTGTTTCTTAATGTCTAGCAAACAAATTATGACCACAGAGATGGAAGAGAAGAAAAAAACCAACAAAGGACAATTTAAAGTGTTACAAAAGTCAAATCAGGGAATGGGTGAGGAATATCATATAAAGAGCAATTGAGGAAAATCAGGAAGAATAGGTGAGGAAAATCAAAGGAAAGATTGAGTATAGACTAGAACTGGATTAGGTTGAAACATAGATACCTGTCCCATAACGCCAGGATCGGGCTTTGCGGCTCCGTAGTCCACTGAATAGAAGTCCAAATGAGAGAACCGACGCAAACATTCCATTCGCGAAACGCCATGAGGGTTGGAACTGCTCAAGTTTTACATTTCCCCTATCTGGGACACGAAACTCATTCACAAGGCCCTGTAACAGATGGCTAGCTTTTAATCTCTCTGGGTATCTTCAAAAACTATCCTTAGATTTTTTTCTGATTTTATACTTCATCTTATTAAAAAGATGTCAATAAATATCTTATTTTCATTGAAATTTAGTCATTGAAATGAATGATATTCCAAATTAATTTTTCAAATAATTCAAAAGATTACAATATATAAGATTTAATTCAATAATTTTTCCTTTTTGAATCAAAATGTTTATTTTAGAACCTTTTCACTTAGATAAGTTATACATTTAGAATTAGAGTTAAGGAACTTTCATTTTTTAACTTAAATGTTTATTTTGAAACTTTTTTCAATTGGGTAAACTATATATTTAGAATTACAGTCAACAATCTTTTTTTTTTGAACTTAAATGTTTATTTTGGAATCTTTTTCAATTGTGTAAACTGTACATTTAGAATTACAGTCAATATCTTTCCTTTTTCAACCAAAATGTTTATTTTGAAATGTTCCTCGGTTGAGTAAACTATATATTTAAAATTAGAGTCAATAATCTTTTCTTTTTGAATTCAAATGTTTATTTCAGAACCTCTTCTTCATTTGGATAAAGTATATATTTACAATTAGAATCAATAATCTTTCATTTTTGAACTAAAATGTTTATTTAAAAATCTTTTTCAGTTGAATAAACTATAGATTTAGAATTAGAACCAATATCTTTTTTTTTTAACCCCCAAAACATCTCAGTTAGAACATTTTTAATCAATGATTTTATAAGCAGAAATTTTATATGTCATATTTAGAAAGGACAATCATAACAAAATTTGTCAATAGTGGCATGTTGTGATGGTTAAGTTGTGTTATTGTTCTTGCCATCAAGATTCAAATCCCACTTATTCATAGCTCAGATCAAAAGCGTTTACCCCTTAAAAAAATAAAAATATCATAACAAAATTTCTTGTTCACAAAGACACTGAGTCCTAATAGAATACTAACTCTTGATCTTTAGTAATCATGCAACAATTGTCTCCCACTATTTTGTGCCGTTACTAACTATTCTAAACATAGCAAATACTATTAGACTTGTCTCCTAAATCTAGGGGATAGGTTTGATCATGCCTCTGAAAACACAAAAATTAGTTTACATCATTCTCCCCTTCTTTTAAAATTTTGAACCTCTTGGTTTAAGCTTATTTGCATGAGAATCATCCTTTTGACCATCCTTTTTGACTTGAAGAATCAAGCCATGGTGTTCCCTTCCACCAAATTAAATTTTTTCTTAAATCTTCACTTCTTTTTTTTTCTTTTGCTTCCAACCACTTGTTGGAATAGAGATCCTCCTCCTTTGCCAGTTTATCTTCTTCTTTTTGCAACTCCTTGAAGGCTTGGGAATCCTCCACTGAAAAATCATCATTATTTTTCATAAATCATTTAAAACAGAAATAAAGTTAAAGGAATAAAAATCTCCCAGTGGTTCCTTCTCCTCCTCTGTGTTCTGCCATTTAGGCATGCTTTCTTTTTCATATTTCGTGAGATGGTCTTCTTGTCTTAGCTTAGTGTGATGTTGTTAACAATACAAATTCTTTTAGACATTGTCCTTTATACCATAACTGTACTTACTCTCAACCTCAATCATCCTTGTTCCTTCCTCTCTTTGAAATACCACCTCTTTTGCTGGCTGCTTTGCTTACTCTATTCAATTTCTCTTCTGTTCTTAAAGTTGATTGATAACTTCATCTACAGAATTCACCTTGAGTAAGGTTAACTCATTTTGTAGCTGGAATCTAAGTCTATTAATATACCTGGCCATAGTATGCGCATTGTCTTCTTGCAAATTAGTTCAGCTTCATAGATTCTTCAGTGTAGGCAGATATGGAGGACTCCTCCTATTTGAAGTTCTGAAATTCTCTAAAAAGCTCTACTCATAATCTGAAGGGATGAATCTAGTCTTTAAATGCTTCAATATCTTTGGCCACAACTTAATTTTCACCTTTCATTGACTCCTAGTGTTTTGAAGATTCTCCCACCATAGAGTTGCATGACCTCATCTTTGAAGCAGGAATGTCAACCTTGACTCTAGTTCCTTGTTTGTTGATGGCCTCAATAAATCTCTCCATTGGGTCTATGACTGCTGCTCCCACCATTTTGTGCCATTACTAACTATTCTAAACCTCCTAAATCTGGGGGATCGGTTTGATCGTACATCCTAAAATCACAGGAGTTAGTTTGCATCACAATCTATGATTTATCTAGTTTGATAAGATTTGTTGGATGTCTATTGTGATCGAGTACCAGAAGGTCTAGTAGTTATTGCTAGCTTCAATGTATTAGTTCTCTAATTTTCCTTTAAAATGCTTGGTGCATGTCAATATTGTATTTTGTAGGTATATTGTTATAGGAATATCATTATAGTTTACTAAGATTTCTTGATGCCTTATTATAACTTTAATGTATAATTGAAAGTGAAATTGCCTTCCGTAGTCAAGAGTCTTTGGGTGTATGATATTTAGGACTTTGAAGTTTAATGTATAACTGAAGGCAAAATTGACCTCTGCAGTCAAAGTCTTTGAGTTTATAGTATTGTCTGGTCTTTGTATACTGCAATCACAATAATTGAACAAGAATATAGTCAAGAGTCTTTGGATGTATGGTATTTAGAACTTTGAAGTTTAATGTATAACTGAAGGCAAAATTGACCTCTGTAGTCAAAGTCTTTGAGTTTATAGTATTGTCTGGTTTTCTTATACTGCAATCACAATAATTGAACAGGTTTGTTGTGATCCACGATGGGGAAGGTGTTATGAATGTTACAGTGAAGATACTGAAGTAGTTCTAAAAATGCCAGAAATCATTGAAGGGCTACAAGGCTCTCCTCTTGAAGAACATCCTAATGGCTATCCATATGTGGGGGGATGGTATGCTAGCTTTGTTACCATTTTTCATTTATTTTGAAAACTCTTGGGAATGTTTTTCCTAGTCATTATTTTCTTCTATTCAAAAGTTTAATTTCAGACTGAATGTTGTAGCTTGTGCCAAGCATTTGGTTGGAGATGGTGGAATAGAGGGAGGATTCAATGAATACAATACTCTAGCAACCTACTACGATCTTTTCCAGATTCACATGCATCCATACCTGTACTCCTTGGCAAAGGGTGTTTCAACTATCATGGCTTCTTACTCTAGCTGCAACGAAGAAAAAATGCATGCAAACCAACACCTTCTAACTAGGATTTTGAAAGATGAACTCGGATTCAAAGTAAGTAAATATGACAAATAGAGTGATTCATTTTATTTATTTTCTATAATATTTTTATTACAGAGGAAGAACTCTAATCAGAACACTACTTCCATTGGATTTCCAAAGCTTACCGATTTTTTTTTCTGATTAATACACGGAGCAGGGCCATTTAAGAAACATGTCTTTTCTATTACAAGAAAATCATGAAATACCTGCCTAGACAATACGCAAGAAATCTTGAACTGATAATTGGCTTGATCATTTTGAGTACAGGGATTTATCATTTCAAATTGCGAAAATTACATCAGTAACCTTAAAGAATTAGTCAATTCAGGCCAGATTTCTATAAGCAGAATAGATGATGCAGTTAGGAGGATTCTCACAGTCAAGTTCATTGTTGGCTTGTTTGAACATCCCAAAACAGACAGATCATTGTTGGGCATGGTTGGAAATCTTGTGAGTAAAATGAAATCCACTTGCATTGCATGTATTTTTCACTTTGAGGACATTGTATTACAATGTTGACAAGAAGCAAGTGGATTTCATTTTGATTTTTAGTAAATTTTTGTTTTGGTTCAGGCTCACAGAGAAATAGCCTCTCGAAATAGCCAGAGAGGCAGTTTGCAAGTCACTGGTTCTCTTGAAGAATGGAAACAGGGGTGAGAAACCATTCTTACCTTTAAACAAGAATGCCTAGAAGATACTAGTAGCGGGCAATCATGCAGACAATCTGGGATATCAGTGTGGTGGATGGACAATAAGCTGGGTAGGCAGCAGTGGATCCACGACTGTATGTAAAAATTTGATAACCCAGAAGGCTTGTGTCAAACTCATCTCCCTATATCATACTTAATGGTTTTGAGTCAATGTCATCTGCCTATCTCATACTTAAGCAGAATTTAGATGACTATTGAGATAGATTCTTTCTTAGAGTAGAATATAGATGGAGGGTAGAAGATAGCTAGTTTAAATGGGTCTAAGCAAGTGTTCACAATCTCAAATTTCTTCATTGCACCTTTAGATCAACTGCTTCAATTTCCTACCTTGAGATAATGCTCTCTCCAAGATGATCTGCCCCTTATTATTTTTTATTTATATGATAATGTTGAAGCCTTTCCAGTTTAAGAACCAATTCTCAAGTAAAATTTATCTCTTTTTTTACAAGAACCACTATTCTGGTAGGGATCCAGGATGTTGATGGTGATTGTGTTCGATCCTTAACTGATTGGGATCATTGCTTTAGCGTGTGTGGACCTAAATTGGGTCTGATACTATCTAAGTTATGGATCGGCTTAATGTAACGTGTTTTTAGGACTTCTCTATGTGCTTACAGGATGACTTATGGGTTGGATGATATTTGTTTGGTCTCAGGTCGCCATGTTTTATAATTATGTAATCGGTTTTATTGTCTGGTGGCCGACCTAATTGTTCAAGGTCGAGGGTTTGTATATATATGTGTATGATCTCTTTGTAGATCAAGTAGAGGATAAGGTAATGCAAGTGAATAATGAAATAATCATTCATGCAGAGGATTTGGTTGATCATAGGTGATCGAGTTGGGTTTATGAAAGAGCTTTAAGACCTCCGGTATTGAGCTTAATAGTTCATTCTTTCTTCCGGATTGTAGTTTGGATTTCTATGTAGTCAGTGAGACTCCTTTTTGTAATGAGTAGTGTGATCTAGGCCAACCTCCTTTTTGTAATGAGTAGTGTGATCTAGGTTGTTGGCCTTCTTGCAAGTGCAGGCCCCTCAATTTGTAATCACATACTTACTGCAGAAGTATTATCTGACTGTCGGTAGGCTTCCCACCGTATTTTTTCCCTTTACCAGGTTTTCCATGTACAAATCTTGGTGTCATGTGGAAGGTAACTATTCTCTAATTGTTGGTTGTGCTTAATTGGTATATCTACTATTTTGGTAATTGGTTTATGTATTCCGATATTGATCTTATGTGTTCGGGTATTAAAGTTTTAATTTTTTAAGATTTCGACAATCTGGTGAAAACTAATTCACCTACCCCGTCTTAGTTTTCCTTCGGGTATTTGAACTCTCTAACACCACTCACATTCTCATGAAATAAATTATCCAAATTAGGCTCCTCGCATTCTCATGAAATAAATTATCCAAATTAGGCTCCATAGATTTGGTAATTAAACCTTGGGAAGCCTTAATTTCACAACTTCTTCTCAGATAAATATTATAGGTAGGACTAATGGTAGTAAAAGTGATGCACAAAGGAGGGAAATTTGAATTTGAATTTGCAAATTATGATTAAGCAATACAACATTTTTTGAAAATGATTGATTGAATAATTAATTAAGAAATTTGAATTAAGAATTTGAAAGATAAATGCATCTAGATCATAGAATAACTTTCATAAAAATTAGATCTCATAGTTACTTTGAAATATTATGTAATCTAATTGATAAATTTTACAATTTAAAATTAGGGTTTTTGTAAATTCAGCCACTAAATTTAGGTAATTAAATTTAATAATAAGATCTAGGAATGAAATTTTGAATTTTAAATTAAATCATCAATTTTGAAATAATAAATCCAAATGAGACAACGCACAAGCTCAATTTTAGGATGAAATTTTAGGGTTTTTGTGAATTTAACCTATAAATTTTTCTTGCAAATGTAAATTTGAATCTGATATATGAAAACGACTAATTTTTGGACTTAGGTACCATTATATTAAGAGAGGGAAGTAAACCCAATGGATCTAGCCACAAATCAACAAGGTTGAGGACTAAGAATTCTATTGGATTTACTAGGTTTGAATTGTATTGAACTCTTTTTTAAGTTCACTTATAAAAATGTTGAAATTAGGGTAAATGGGTTGGAATTGATGTAAAAAATGCATAAACGGTAAGCTATAGTCATAAGATTGATTCTGTTAATTATAGGTTCGTACCTATTCCTATGAAAAATAGAAAAGGGAAATAGGTTGGGAATAGGGGTTTACCTTAGGTTAAACCCTAGTTTTTAAGATAACCATGAATTAGAAGGAAATATGATGGAATTGCAGTAATGGAAATGTTCTCTTTTGGAGGGAGATGCTGAATAATGATTGAAATACAAACTCCATACCTCCTTGTGAAGTTTTGTTTGTCTCCACGTGTAATTAGGGTTTCATGATGTCTTCAATAACAAATAACATGAATGTCAACTCTAATGCTTGAATCTTGACCTTATCTCTAGTTCAATGCTTGAAAGAAGACTGCTTGTGTTCACACACTTTAAATTGGATGCTCGATTGCTTAAATTGATTGATCAATATTTTGTTGAATTCCAATTGTATATCCAAATGAGAGGGGTAGACCTCCTTTTATACCTGCCTATCTAAAAACAACTTAGTTTTTTGACATGAGCCAAAATGGGGTCAGGATTCTTGCTCAAATCTTGTGACTATTAAGGGGCCCAAAAATGGGTCCTAATTGGGAGGAATAGGGTGCTTGCACCCTGGTCTTCACCAATCAGGCACTAGAATATAAGGGGAGATGAAGTGCAGGGTAAAAAATATGGCAAATATGCATGGTATGAAAAGAATCCAATCTTCGTTTAGGCCTCAGCACACAAATACCAAGGGGAGGGCCCATATGAGGACAAAATTATAAGGAAATATAATTTAGGACGCTACACCTTTTTATCTATAGGATTAGTTAAAGGAAATTTAGGCATAGTATAGCCATTTTCTACTACCATCCAAACATCAACTTCTAAGGAAGAAATATAGATTTCCATTATAATGCTCCAAAATCCATAATTTGTGCCATCAAACAAAGGTACCCTATTTGATAATGAAACTTCTAGGTTAGTGATGTGTTCTATTAACATAATCTGCTTAGACTAACTAAGTCTCTAAACAAGCACTATCTCTAATACTAATTGTAGAACACACGTTTACTATTCAAAGGGGGGTGAATTAGTAGTAAATAAAATTTGAACTCTTATCCAGTTAATTCTTTTGAAGAACTTATTCAAATATTATAAACTTAATTCTAAAATGAAAGCACCAAACTGAAATCTAAGAGATAGATCACACAAAGTAACCAATGCACAAGGGACTATGTGGAAACACGAGATGGTAAGACCACAATGAGAAATGTTGCTAGGATCTACTATCCTCATCCAACCTCATATTTAAAAAATTTACAAACTTTTAGGGCACTAGCACAAGGAATCACCAAATACCCTATGAGAGCACCAACTCCCTACAAAACTCTCAACATAACAAACTGAGAGCCAACTTAGAATTCTTAAGGCGTTTAACAAAAGAATGTTACAAATATATCATTCCAAATTTGAAAAAATTTAGTTAGCACTATTAGAATTATATATTGAAACATTAAAAACTGATTACTATTTCCTTTGAGATGTTTTGATTAGATTTACAAATCACAGTGGTATTATATTCTAAACAAACTTCAATAAATGAACTATCAATAATCTTCTGAAATGATGTTTACAAACTTAGAAATACTCATCAAATAACTTACAATATACTTCTTTTATTTGAATTACAATTCTATTCAAAACTCTAAAATGTTCACCACAAAATGATCATATACTTGTATTCATAGCACTTCGTCAAGTACTGTTATTGAATGCCCTTCACAATATTGAAAGATGAGTTCTCCCTTCTTTTCTTTTGAAACTACATGTACTTGTATCAACATAACTCATCCTCCTGAAATATGAGACTAAAAATAAGAATATCTTAAGAGATTTCAACATGAAATAATATGTAGTCTAGAATACAATTTGAAACAACCAATGATAAAAGAAAAGAATATTTATGAGTTTGGTGACTATGAAATCTATGAGGAATTCTTATTCTATTATCTATAGGCAATGCCATCTCTACATATCTCCTTTTAATGTCAATGACAAATACAAATATGTGTGTTTGTTTCATAATGTCTAACACCATTTGCAAAATATGATAAAGGAAAAGCCCCTAAAACAAACAATAATGCCAATTACACTAATGTGCCCTATGATTGTACTATCAACCCTATCATTAAATTGGAAAAAAAATGTGTCTAACAAAATCGTAAAAGGCATAGCCCTAGAATGCAGTGTCATTATTTTGATCCTTGACCTCTTGCGTATTTGATGTTTGCACAAAGCCATTTTGGAAAAATCTTACAACAGACATTTGTCCCTGCCAATCTAAATGTGGACCAGTTTCAAGCCATGGTGGGAAACCATTCTACCTCTCATTGCCTTACATTCACCAAATAATATAACACATCTCTACAAGAACCACACAATGCACCACTTCACATTGAATCTTTCCTCCATAAAAACACTAGATAAAATGAGTCTTGGTAGATGGAGGAGTAGGTCTCAATATTTCCACTTTGAAAGTTGTCATAACACTGGGATTATTTGAAAATGCTATAGATTCTAGAAAACATATGATGATCAACGCCCCTCAAAAGGGAAAATCATTCCACCTCTCCAAATTGGGCTACTAACAAAGGATGTGGTATGCCAAGTCCTTGATGTTGATCTCACATACAATATACTTTTGGGACAACCTTGAATACTTGCAATGAATGTAGTGCCTTCAACATACCATCAATGTATCAAGTTCCCACACAATAGAACATAAGTCATAGTTAAAGGTGATCCAGACCCATACATTTATTGCAATAGTATCTAAAACCACTAAAAGATTTCACTTGAAAGCAAGCAGAGCTCAAAGGGAAATTCAAGGACAAAGACGTGGGAGGATATAATCTAAATCAAACCATGTATTTAAGGAAACTAATGGACTCTCCCAAGATTTATGGTAGATCACATACTTTAGAGCAGGCATCAACAATGATCATAAAATAGGATAACACTACTTTCAAAAGATGGGGTGAAATGGAAGAAGATATTTACAAGATGTTTTACAAAGAACCAAATGAATAGTTTGATCAAGACCACATCACAATACTAATTGAAAATTATGAAAAAGGCATCAATTTTTCGCAAAAGGTGGGTATGATGGGAAAGGTCCTCTTGGACTATAAAAGAAAGGCATCACCGAAGTTAGTACCAAAGAAATAGAGGACAAAGGGACTTGGTTTTCCACCACTAAGGTTACATGATCTTGACTCTCAAGAGAAATTGCAAATTATTTATCCCACTTCCACCAATGATCAAAATAAGGAAAGACGGTATTGTAAATCATCTAGTAATTATGACATTGTAGAAACCTTCAGAGAACTTTAGAAAGGGTATCAAACATTTTAGTCACAAAAATTATTAAAATAAAAATAAATGATGAGTTTTTTTTCTGACAACCGCACCAGGATGGTTTCTGACCCCAAAAACTAAAAAGAAAGGAAGCATATGATGGTGAAAACCTCCCTACATTGTAGAATTTAAAAGAATCTTTTTTTCTTTTCTCTAAGCTTTGAATTGCAGAGTTGATTTATTTGAAATAATATTGACAAGTGAATCCTAATAGAAAAACTAATATGATTTCTGATCAACAACCTAAATGAATCAAAGCTGGAAATGTCCCTTTTTTAAACTCCCAAGAATATTTTAACCTTCATATCACCAGCCGAATCTCTGCCACACATCAACAGCTTACACCTGTTGTACAGAAGTTATCATTATTACTCTGTAAAGTCTAAACCTCTCAAGGAATTAAAAGAGACAAAAATATATAAAACGATCTGAATATTTACATCAACCTTCTAAGTAACTGTTCTAATAAACTTCAGATATGATTTTTATATTCATTATCGTGGAATCCCAAAAGACCATGGGAACATACCCACGCCTTAAGTTGCGATCCACAACCGGATAAGCTAGGACCGAAGCCCTTTTCAGATATGATTTCATTACTCTATAAACCATTATAAACTCACAACTTATAGCTCCAAGAGATGGACTCTCAAAAGAGAGTGCATACAAAATGAAAACCATAAAATATATAGCAAATTCATCACTTAGAATGCATACAAAATGAAAACCATAAAATATATAGCAAATTCATCACTTACCAAGGAGTGGGAGGACGGAATAAAATATTATCTACCAAACTACCCTAGCTATAAAGCATGCGAAACCTGCAGATAGAACAACGGGTAGAGTGTAGAATTAATGTGAATAAGATCCTCCTTGAGTGCTTTCATTTAATGCTGAGGATTAAGAGCAGATATCGATAATTATGGAGGATATAGACATGATAGATTTCGTGGTGTAGTTGGGATTATTTCCAACAACCTCTAACCCAATCCCAACGTCCTATTTTCTCCTGGTGTATTAAATGGACTGATGTTTTTGCTGCTTCCCAGAGAGAACTGTTGCATCAGTTTCAAACTGCTTCTCACCTGGCATTCGCTATGAGGCCCTTTAAACAGCACCCCATAGCCCCTACTAAATTTCCTTATTTCTAGGCACCCCTGCCCCTTCGTATAGGCTATGGGGTGCTGTTTAAAGGGCCCCATAGCCGGTGCGTTCTCACCTAAACTCTGCAAGATTTCCAATTTAAAAAGAATAAAAGATCACCCTATCCTCCTTTTATGCGTGCGAATACAACATTTCCCTTGAGAATTTATGTCTGTCGATTCCTGTGCGAATACATTTAACAGAGCAAAAGTGAGAAGGAAAATAATAATAACTCTGTATCCAATGTTCCACAAAATATATCTAAATGAAGAATGCTTATTCACGGTGCTTTGAATTATTCTTCTGTTTAAGTAAAATTTCTGAAAGCTGTCCTTTCAAACATTGTTTAAGGTGATAGAATTTTCACAGAATCCAACAAAATATGAAGATAGTGATGCATATTCCTTGCAGTTCAAAATATTTGGTCAGTTTCATTTGATGGACTTTAAATGGAGTAATCTTTTTACAAGTTTTTTATTTTGACAATGTTTTTCCTTACAAAGATTTATTATTAAACTAATTAAAACAATAGTAAAAAAGATCCTCAATTATTTACTTAAAACTATAAACTTATTCACTTATTAGAAATCAAACAAAAACATATTTTCAACTGATTTTCAAATAATTGACAATTACTTGGGTTACAAGAAAAAAATTGATCTTACATACTGGGCAGAAGCTCTCAGACCCACAGAATGGGCTATAGAATCTGAATTAAGAAGAGAAGGCAAGAATTTTTTTTTTCCCTTTCGTGGGCTGGCCTTTTTGAACGAAAAAAGATTCAGACTTCAATTGGCAATAGGCATTTAACATTGGATTACATCTGGGAATTTCTGACTTGCAGAATTGACGCCATTGAAAGCTTGTCAAGCCCTTTCTTAAAATGATGATATTCTCAACATATACAAGAGCATAGTTACAATAAACGCTTGAGAGACATGAAGAAGAAAGCCATGGAGGATTTTGGAAGAGATACAACCAGTGACTTTTTATGATGTTTTGATTTTTGGAAGGAAATCAAATACAAGTAGCACAGGGATGGGAGCTCTATTAAGGTTAATGGCGGATTACTGTCATAATGGTGATTATTTATAGACGGTGCGGGTGCAAATGTATACGAATGGAACCTGCCCCTTTGTTTCCTTGTAAAAGAAATGGGCTCCATGTGAGCTTCACTTGCAGACAAGCCCCATAAAATCGGATCCGCAGACCAAAAAGAAATCATTGAGCATGTTAAAACTTATAAAATAGTTTATAACTAATAATACAGGAACTGTCCAAATTAAGAGGAGGTGTAATGATTAGTTGATAGTAAAATATGCTTTTCACTTTATTTATTAAATTGAATAATTGTATAGGAGGTATAGATCTGAACTTTAATGTGTAAATAGAGTAATTTGATATTTCTTGTTGTTTTTTTAATAAATTTATTTCAAATATAAGAATGCTAGTTTATTTTTAAGTCTTATTTTCCATTCAGATGTTTATTTAGCTATCTGTTAGGAGCTTCATGTTTCTAATTGTATTGATACATTTAAAAAAGCCACAAAAAAATATTTGAAGTCTTTTATTAAAATTTGGTTTTTGTTACAATTAAAAAAACTAAAAAAATATTGTTTAATAATATAAAATGTTTTAGAATCTATGAAAACAATTAACTTAAGAAATTGAATACATTCATTGTTGACTACTAAGATGTCTTTTTTGTTGTTGATGATGTGGATTTTTTGAAGATGGCTCTATTGTTCATTAGAGTTGGAATTTGTTCATTTGGTTTCTAAAAAGTCAATGAAATAGGTTTCAAATGATCAAAATATTATTAAACATTTATATAAATGTTAACTCATGAAAACATGCTAATAAGATTGAGCATTATAAAGGTTAACAAAAGTGTGTGCTTCACTTCCCATACAATACCAATGTGTTGATATCTTCTAATATTTTTTACGAAATATATTTAAAATATTTATATTAATTCTATATAATTTTCATTTTTACAATTGTTTATATTTTATATTACATGAATTATTATAATTTTAATAAATTTTATTATAGTATATGAATAAGTGTGTCGTTGAGTGCACAATATTTACCTTTCACATTAAATTGAGATCTTAAATACAACTATTTAAGAGATATTAACAAACAATTATTATTTTTAATTAAAAATTATTCTAATAATATAAATATATGTGTTTTAATCTAGTTTAATTTTTTTACTTTATAACTATTGAAGAATAAATTTAATTTATCTACATTATTTACTCTAGATTTTTATTTAATATTTTGTTAAGTTATTTATTTTCTTAAATGAACTCTTTAGCAAACAAAACATTTATAATAAAAATCTTAAATAATTTTAAAAATATATAAAATAGAATAAATATTTATTAAATGAATTTGTTTATATATAAATAAAACATTTTTTAATTTTCAAAATTTAAACATTCTTCAAAATCATTCAAAGTACAATTTTAATCTTATTTATTAATAACAATACATATTTTATTTGTAACAAAACTTAATCTTTATTAACTCCATATAAATTATTCAATAATTTTTTAATTTAAACACATAATTTTAAAATTTAATATATAATATACAATATACATTTCTTAATAATTTGGTTCAAATTATATAAAGATAGAAATGGATTTTTTTAATTTAAATCAAAATTATTAAGAAAGATGTTTGAAAGAAAAAAAACAGTTACAGTTTATTAGTACAATTTTAAATTCTAAGCAAATGATAAAATTACTATCATTTTCACATTTGTAAAAGAATAGGATATCAAAAGTAAAATTAGATGTTAAATGTATGAAATTTTCAGAGTGTGTGATAAATTGTCTTGATAGCTTCTAGATTTAAATGTGTGAGCCAAATTTTTCAAGGGAGCATGATTTCTCTTTTCAAGTTTATTCATCTTGATGATGGTTCAAATATATTTTGATATTTTATAATTGATTATATACTAATTAAAATTTGTATATGTTTTGACATATTGTTGATGTATTATTTACATCCATCTAGAGTTATTAGATATAAAGTAATAAATATATTTTTTGATCACTAATCGCTTTTGATTGGAGCTACGAACCATTGGGGATCACAATGGGGGACCCCCTCCCCGTGGAATTACATGATGAGGTATTAACAACTCCTTAATGATTTTATAAAGCATCATTTTAATTATATGTTATTATGGATCTAATTAGAATATAAATTATTATATTTATATTATTAATGGTAAAATTATCATATTGTTATTACTAAATTTTTCCTTATTAATATTTTAATTTATATTTTTTTTAAATATTACATTATTTTTTATTGCTATATTAATAATATTTTTATTATATTATGTTATTATTTTATTGCTATGTTAATAAATATTTTTCCTTATAATCTATAAATAGATCTTTTAAATATATCACTATTTATTTTTTTCCTAGATTATCATTAATCTAGAGATATACTTTTTTTAACAAATAACAATTATCTTTTTGTTTTTCTCCAAATTATTATTTGATTGCTCTATGACCTCTATTTTAATTAAATTTACATTCTACATAATTAAGCCGAGAGGCTTCTACAGCCATTTGGTTTTCAATTATTTAAGGTTTAAAATAATAATTAACTAATATAGAAATTAAAATAATTAGTAGATTAATAGATTTGGTTTCCAAAATAGTTACAAGACAGTTTCACTCCATTCGATAATTAAAAATTGCAAAAATGGTAATGCACCATTCTTCGAAGGGATCAATTATGCAGCTTCAATGTCAGATAGAGGTATGAAAAGGATACAAATTCAATCTAAACTTTGTAACACTAATATTTGTCTGTTCCGTCCTGTAGCTTACAAATCTGGAAAATGGTGAAGAAAATAGTCTAAACGATTGTAACTCGAAGGGGCAAGAAAATGGTCTAAACGATTGTAACTTAGAGGGGCAAACTCCTCCACCTGCAACCAAGGAGATTAGGGTTTCTGCATGTACCATGATGTTTCTTCATCGACGAAAGCACATATTTTTATACCATAAATAGATTTGCAGAAAAAAGTATCTGTAAAAAACCTTGTTCTCACAATTATAGTGAAAAAAAAGAAGAAAAGTTATGGTCCACACAGAAAAATAAATTCCTAAATCAGGTTCATTTTTGTAGTTGTAATGGTAGTTTTTAATTCGGGGAACACTTTAGCAATGTCTAGATTGTTAGAAGTTTTCCTGGCTGATTGATATAACTTTTTGTCATAGATTGTGATTGAAACTTTGTTGTGGCAGTTATAGTGCCAAAACAATCAGAATGCATATTTGATTATATATATTAATTAATTAAAAATTAATTTTCTATTTAAAAAATAAATAAATATTATCAAATTTGCATCTAACTCATAAATGTGCATGGTGATTGTTAGTCAAATCAGTATAGAAAGATTCTCATAAATGTGCATGGTGATTGTTAGTCAAATCAGTATAGAAAGATTTTCAGCTAATTTTTCTAACATAAAAAACTTCATAAAAAACTTTCCATAAAAAAAATCCATAAAAAATTTAAAATACAATAACTTATTTAAATATAATGTATGTCTCCAAGCATTAACAACTTTTAATTCATTTATTTAGGAAATATAAGTATTATTATTTTAATTATAAAAATGATAGATAAATAAGTGGGAGATTGAAATATTGTTACTCAAACTAAAATGCAGCTTGAGGTAGCCATGATTAAAAGAAAAAGTAAGAAATTAAAAAAACTAAAAAATAGATATCCTATTTTCAATGCATCATTTTATTTTAATATCTCTTTCGATCCATGAAGGTGAGTCCAAATTTACCAAAAAGATTGAATGAAAATAATGAGTAGTTTTAAAGAAGTTTAATCTACTTAATAAGAATGATAAAAAGAAAAGTAAGAAACTAAAAACTGAAAAATGGATATCCTATTTTCAATGCATCATTTTAACTAATTCACGGGTAGAGGAGGGTTGATCTGGATTGGGTTTCTAGAGGGATTCTTTAACATTTATTCATTTGTGAATTTTTCTAGGTTAACATTTATTCACTTTGAAAAGATTTAGGTTAACATTTATTCACTTTGAAAAGATTTAGGGTTTTCATATAATGTTTGGTTTTGTTGTATTTAATTTAGGATTTTGCATTTTCTATTTTTGTATATGTTGCATAGTATGTTTTCATTATGAATAACTTAGAATAAAAATGTTATATATCTAAATTAATTAAAGGTTATGAGTAAGATAATTTTATTTATAAGAAACTTTGAACTATTTTAAAATGTCTATATTTTAATTATAATAAACTTTGAAGCTATTTTAAAATGTATTTATTTCATTAGAACAAAGCTTCATGGTAATTATTTCATAAAAAAATTCAAAATAAGGAAAAACAATATTCAAAAGAAAAGTACATAATATTAGAGACTTTTTAAATATTTTATAAAAAATGATTATAAGTGTTATGAATGCATTATCCTAAAATAGTTACCTACTAGCCTTACCTTCAAATTGAACTCTAATTAACTATAACCTTAACCCCTAAACCTAATCTCTCTAATTGAATGCCAACCCTAACCTAACCTTAAAGTTAACTCTAACAATATAATTTTTAAATTTTTTAAATTATATCATAAAGGTTAAACCCTGCATTAATATTTTGGTTTGATTACCATTAGGCTTTGATAAACATTAAAATCATACTCTAATCATTTTTTTAGTTTTAAATTTATTCTAAAGCTAATTATTGATTCATTTAACAACATTAAAAAATACAAACCCTAACTATAATGAAAACCTTACCATAATAAAACCCTCACCTTGACAATATCTCTAATCTAGACTTGATTGAACTCTAAACCATAACTTGACCCTAAACTTAAATATAACCCTAACTTCACCCTTACTACAATTCTAACCCTAACCCTTAACACTAACACTTAACCTATGATACAAACCCTAACCCTTGAGATAATCCTAAACATAACCCTAATCCTAAGCCTAACCATAATCTTAACCTTATCCCTAACCTTAACCCTAACCATGATATAAATCCAAACCCTAACCATTATCCTAACCCTAACAATGATGTAAACCCTAACTACAATCCTAACACTAACCCTTAACCCTAACTCTAACCCTTTAATATAAAACCCTAAATCCAAAACCCTAACTCTAACCCTCTAATATAAAACCCTAAATCCTAACACCTAACCCTAACTCTAACCTTAAACCCTAAATCCAAAACCCTAACCCTTGAGATAATCCTAAACGTAACCCTAATCCTAAGCCTAACCATAATCTTAACCTTATCCCTAACCTTAACCCTAACCATGATATAAATCCAAACCCTAACCATTATCCTAACCCTAACAATGATGTAAACCCTAACAACAATCCTACCACTAACCCTTAACCCTAACTCTAACCCTCTAATATAAAATCCTAAATCCAAAACCCTAACTCTAACCCTCTAATATAAAACCCTAAATCCTAATCCCTAACCCTAACTCTAACCTTAAACCCTAAATCCAAAACCTAACCATTAACCTAACCCTAACAATGATGTAAACCCTTACTACAATCCTAACCCTAACCATTAACCTAACCCTTAAAGAGATGCGAACCCTAACCATTAGCCAAACCCTAACCCTAACCATGTTCTAAATCCAAACTGTACCCATTAACTTAATCCTAAAAATGATATAAACCATAAACATAATCCTAATCCTAACCCTAACCCTATGATATAAACCTTAATCTTTAGCCTAACCCTAACAATGATGTAATCCCTAACTACAATCCTAACCCTTAAAACCATAACTCTAAGCCTCTAATATAAACCTTAAACCCTTAACCCCAATCCTAATGTTGTGAAATAAACCCTAACCCTAACATTAAACTAACCATAATTGTAAATCCTAATCCTAATCCTAATCATAATCCCATGATATAAAGCCTAACCCTAGAAATAATCATAACAATAACACTAAATACTAATCCTAACAACAATTGTAAACCTAACCCTAACCTTAACCCTAAATCCAAAACCTAACCATTAGCCTAACCCTAACGATGATGTAAACCCGTATTGCAATCCTAATCCTAACCATTAACCTAACCCTAAAAGTGTTGCAAACCATAAATATAAATCCAAACCATAACCATAACAATAAATATAAACCATAACCCTAGAAAAACTCCTAAATGTAACCCTAAATCCTAAGTCTAACCATAATCTTAACCCTTTCACTAACCTTAATCCTAACCATGATATAAATCTAAACCCTAACCATTAGCCTAACCTTAACATTGATGTAAACCCTAACCATAATCCCAACCCTAGCCCTTAACCCTAAATCTAACCCTCTAATATAAACCCTAACCCTAACATTGTGATATAAATCTTACCCCTAAACATAAAATTAACCATAATCTTAAATCCTAATCCCAACCCTAATCCTAAGCCCATGATATAAACCATAACCCTAGAAATAATCATAACAATAACATTAAATCCTGACCTTAACAATAATCATAACCCTAACCCTAACTCTAACCTTAAACCCTAAATCCAAAACCTAACCATTAACCTAACCCTAACAATGATGTAAACCCTTACTACAATCCTAACCCTAACCATTAACCTAACCCTAAAAGTGATGCAAACCATAACCATTAGCCAAACCCTAACCCTAACCATGTTGTAAATCCAAACTGTACCCATTAACTTGACCCTAATAATGATATAAACCATAAACATAATCCTAATCCTAATCCTAACCCTAACCCTATGATATAAACCCTAAATCCTTAGCATAACCACAATCTTAACCCTAACCCTAGCCTTAACCCTAACCATGATGTAAATGCAAACCCTAGCCATTAACTTAACCCTAAAAGTGATGCAAAACACAACTATAACACTAACCCTAACCCCTAACCCTACACATAATCCTAAGCATAACCATAAGCCATAAGCCTAAATATAATCTTGACCCCGACCCTAACCCTAACCATTAATGTAAACCTAAGAATGATGTAATATCTATCTATAATCGTAACCCTAACCCTTAACCCTATGATATGAACCCTAACCATAGACATAACCCTTACCATAATTCTAAATATTAATCCTTTGAACCACAATCATAAACTTAACCATAACCATAACCCTGATGCTAATCCTAACCCCAACGTTGTGATATAAACCCTAACCCTAAATGTAAAACTAACCATAATCATAAATCCTAATCCCAATCCCATGATATAAACCCTAAACCTAGAAATAATCATAACAATAATACTAAATCCTAAGCCTAACCATTAACCTAACTCTAAGAATGATATAAACCCTTACTGCAACCATAACCCTAACCATTAACCTAACCCTAAAAGTGATACAAACCATAACTATAACTCTAACCCTAACCCTGACCCTTAGCCTGAGTATAACCCTATGATATACATCCTAACCCTACACATAATCCTAACCATAGCCATAAATCCTAAGCCTAAACACAGTCTTAACCCTAACCCTAACCCTGACTCTAACCATTAACCTAACCCTAACAATGATGTAAAATCTATCTATAATCCTAACCCTAACCCTATGATATAAATCCTAACCCTAGACATAACCCTAACCATAATTATTAATGTTAAGCCTAACCACAATCTTAAACTTAACCATAACCCTAACCATTGTGCTAACCCTCACCCTAACACGGTGATGTATAAACTGCAACCCTAAACATAAAACTAACCATAAATGTAAATCCTAATCCTAACCACAATCTTAACCCTAACCCTAATCATGATGTAAATCCAAGCCCTAACCATTAAACTCACCCTAACAATGATGTAAACCCTACCTATAATCCTAACCCTAACCCATAACCATAATGACCCTAGCCCTATGATATAAAGGTCCTAACCCTACATATAGTCTTAACCATAACCCTAAATCCTAAGCCTAATGACAATTTTAACATTAATTGTAACACTAAACATGATGTAAATCCAAACCCTAACCATTAACCTAACCATAAAAATGATGTAAAGCCTAACTATAATCCTAAACCTAATCTAGTCTTAACCCTAACCCATAACCATAACGACCCTAGCCCTAATCACAATCTTAATGCTAAACATGATGTAAATCCAAACCCTGACCATTAACCTAACCTAAACAATGATGTAAACCCTAACTACAACCATAATGCTAACCCTAATAGCAAGACCAAATGAACCCTATTCCTTATTGAATTAGGCCTACTATTTTAAACCAAACCAAATCCTAACCCTAATAGTAAACCATAATGAACCCTAATCCTTATTGAATTAGGCCTACTATTTTGATTCCAATCCTAACTATAATTATAAATCTAGAATTGAACCAAATGGAATCCTAAACTATACAACAATATATATATATATTGAAAATAATTTATGTCATGTCTTTCAATTCATGCTGCAACTACTACTAGCTTATATATATTTAATAATATATATAGAATAAGCTGAGAGGTATCCTTCTCGAGGTGCCTATTGCACTTAATGTTGATAAATCAATAAAAAAATAGGCGCCTCTAGAAGGATACCTCTAAGTTACAGACAAATATTAGTGTTACAAAGTTTAGATTGAATTTGTATCCTTTTCATACCTCTATCTCACATTGAAGCTGCACAATTGATCCCTTCGAAGAATGGTGCATTACCATTTTTGCAATTTTTAATTATCGAATGGAGTGAAACTGTCTCGTAACTATTTTGGAAACCAAATCTATTAATCTATTAATTATTTTAATTTCTATATTAGTTAATTATTATTTTAAACCTTAAATAATTGAAAACCAAACGACTGTAGAAGCCTCTCGGCTTAATTATGTAGAATGTAACTTTAATTAAAATAGAGGTCATAGAGCAATCAAATAATAATTTGGAGAAAAACAAAAAGATAATTGTTATTTGTTAAAAAAAGTATATCTCTAGATTAATGATAATCTAGGAAAAAAATAAATAGTGATATATTTAAAAGATCTATTTATAGATTATAAGGAAAAATATTTATTTTAATTGTTTGGAAGGTATTTTGATCAATAGAATTGTTAGAGTTCTTTTATAAGTAAAAATTAAAGATAAGATATTAGAATTTGTATCCCAAATATTAGGAACCTTCTCTAAACACCTTTTTTTTAAAATAGAATTTAAACCGTATTTACTCTATCAACCTAAATTTGGAAAACTGAAAATATAAATCATTGAAAATTTCATATATAAAATATTTCGTAACATTACAGCAAGATGGAGCATGCGATTGTTACATCATTATTCGGATTCTACCCTAACACAAAAGCAAAACCAAAACCAAAACCATTCTTGCCAACACCGTCACAGACCGGGATGCAGAGGAAATAATTCCAAAGTTCTCATGTCAGACGGATCTACCGATGAATACCTGCGATCTTCTTCTTCCTACTTATTAATACACATTCCTCAGAAATTTACAACAATCTTATTAATAAAACATATAATTTAAAAGACAGGCCAAACTATGTCAACGCGCTTTCATACCTGTGCATAGCTTTTCTCAGATGACCTCTTCGAACGGAAAAGAGAAGTCCAATTTGGTGCCTTCAATCTGAAGGCAATCTTGAGGCTAAAATATGCATTTTTTAGGTTAGTTTTAAAACCAATAATGTAAACAACAACAACATGAATCTGTTCGGCTACTCACATGATTTTTTCATCCGTTTTTCTCTGGCAGTGGCATTCTGAAACCAGTAGACCATGACCATGGCCCTGCAGATCTGCAGTAATGCGCTCTATTTCCTCCAAACATGGATTTCTCGCTCCACTCGTGAAAAGGTACTCCAATATTCTCCTTTGATTGTCGGTTGTAAATGCCTTCACATCTTTATCGGTCACACAACTATACAGAAGAATCAATTCAGATGTCTTTCCAAAAGTTGAATATTAAAACAATATTACATACCTCTATCTCACATTGAAACTGCACAATTGATCCCTTCGAAGAATGGTGCATTACCATTTTTACAATTTTTAATTATCGAATGGAGTGAAACTATCTCGTAACTGTTTTGGAAACCAAATCTATTAATCTATTAATTATTTTACTTTCTATATTAGTTAATTATTATTTTAAACCTTAAATAATTGAAAACCAAACGACCGTAAAAATTATTGAAAACCCCCAAATGTTAACGCATAAATTTGCTGCCATTGTAGAAGCCTCTCGGCTTAATTACTCAAAAGTTATTTCGAAGTATTATAAATCTATGACATTATTATTAGATCTCTATTCTTCTTCTTGTTTTATGGATAATGGATATAATAGTCAAATAAAAATAAGGGAAAAATGGATGCATTCTGGCATCGTAAAACTGATTCATACAAATTTTAAACCATTTTCTGGTGCCGTGAAACTATTTTATATAAATATATGATGGTTTAAAGGCATGCGACAGGTATTCCGTAAATTGTGGAAGGGGAAGTCCACAATAAACAAAGTCTATCCGCTAATTATATTTATAATTATAATTATAATAAAGTATGTCTTAGTATAGAAAGTTTGAATAGATAACTATCATGAAAAATTTGATTCACAAGAAAGGTCGACCATCAAATTTAAGTTTGAATGCTATCTAGCAGTGAAGGGTTGAATTAATGTTTAATTTTTTCATGGTTGTTCACCCATTTTTCTTCATATAAGAGTGAGACATTTATTGTAGTAATTTTTTGGACTTATTTTGATCTTTTAGTTTTAATATGATAGTTAAGTGTTAAAATATCATATTTCTTCTATGTAAGAGTTGGTATTTATTATGTATTTTATCTCGGTGTTTCTAGTCTTTGTTTATATTATGCTCATTTTTGTTTTACATGGTCTCAAAAAAAAATTGTGACACTTGCAATTGAGTTTCAGCCATGAAAATCTCTTGTTTGAGTTCATGTCATTGCCTTAGGTCAAAAAGATGATGCCATCCTTAAGGTTTTGGGATTGAAACTAAGTTTTATAAAAGTTGATCCTTAAGGACTTAATAATTAAAATTGAGTGTTTTTTGCTATATAAGAGCTATGGAGCTTTCAATCAACTATGCAGTTGTTACAAATTATATATTAAACTTCATCTCCCACTAAAATTCCTTGTAGGATTTCTCTATTACTTTGAAATTTGTACAATTTTTCAAGTGACTCTAATTTATATAGCATTTGCCAAGTGAAACTTCATACATTTTTATCAAATGATTAAACTTTTCTAAATTGCTCAAAAAATGATTTCTTTGCTAAATATAACTGAGCCTAAGTTCGATCCTTTTTGGAAAATAAGAAAAAAATTGTAAATTGTATTTCAAGTTTTGGTTTCCACCAAATTAACAAATCCAAACATTGTCGATGGTTGTGAAATTGTAAATGTTGACCATATCGATAACAATGTAACAAAGTTTAGTTTCAAAAGTTTCAAATAAGTTTACATTTTTTGTAAAATTCCATTTGACTTCAACTCCATCCTATCACTAACCATTCCATTTGATGAGATCTATAGAATTTTTTTTTTCTTGGTAGATGTGTAGAATTTTTTTTATCAAAGTATATTTTGTATTTTGTAATGCAAGCCCTAGTTTTTTCTTAATTTGTAGCATGGACATTATAAAGTTTTAAGGATTATTTTTTATTTTTTGTAAATAGCAAGTCTACCTTTGATTTACAAAAATTCAAGGTTATTCCACAATAAAGAATAATTAAAAAATTCATTAAAAAATTTAAATCACACCTATTGTTAAACTTCAAAGCTTCCAAAGTCCAAAGTAAATTGACAGAATTGTAATTACTTCAAAATATCTAGTTCCCACTAGCCTTGTGTTGCCTCATGTCATACTTTTTAAACCTATCATATTAGAATCTCACACATTGTAGATTTCCTACTTAGCTCCTTGCTTCTCTTTTAAATTTTTATGAGTATATTCATTATTTGAATTACCTAGAAGGCCTCCTCTTTCTATACATTGCAATCTTCTTGACAACTTTGAAAACCAAATCGTTTAAGAAAAGGAAGTGTGATTTCAAGGGTTATCATCCTACTTCAAAACCCAGTTCAACAATTTTAGAGATTGGAGATACATAGTTAAGCATGTAGATATTAATGAATTCATTCAAAGGAGTTAATAAGGTGGAGGACAAGCCACATTGAATTAAAGTACATAGAAAATAATGGCATTATGTAACCTACAATATTTCTAGTTTTAGTACAATCCCTTGAACTTGTATTGGTATGTTTAAAATTTTGATGTGCGAAAGGGGCAAATTTGTGGGATCCCAAATGAGCTCATCCTTGATATCATTATTGAGGCTACTAAAGAGAATGATGGTTTTCCAACCTATCTCAATTTAATATGCTCCTTGTTGGGCCAAAACAATGGATACATAACTAGGTACTACACCATAACTCAAAGACATGAATTCTTTATTGAGAAGCCATCATAATCCATAATTAAGGTTCATTTATATTATCAACCCGAGGACATTTAACTTGAAATGGGACAACATAATTTGTGCAGTTAGACCTTTTAGGAATTTCTTTCATATTAAACTTGAACATATGGAATGCTAAAATGAATTCTCACAAAGGAAATAGTTCTAACTAAATCCTAATATAAAGAAATCCTATTTATGCCAAGTATTCCCTACTCTGTCATGCCTTGCCTGCAAGAATAGTCATAGAATTGTAGTTCAATGGCTGCAAGAGAAAACAATGACCAATTTACAAGAACAAAATGAATATAAATTAGAAAATAAACTTGTAGAAAATAAACATGTAGACTCTTCACCAAGTGGGACCCCTTGGACGAGTCATCTGAACTAGTAACTACATAATGAGATTGTTAAGTTCTCACAAAAAAAACAAAGTTGAACTTTATTCTTTTCTCAGAGATAACTGAATAGTACAATAAAGATAAACATAAATTTTTTCAACTCTCTCCTCAAGAAGAATGTGGACAATTTATAGAATGACTAGATTCTAACTATTTGCCATAATTTCCGCTCGACTCCTAATAGATCTAGGAGGAGAAATTTTATTGAAACATAAAACTAAGAAGAAAAGGAGATTAAAACAGAGTAGAACTCTATTCCTAACTTTCTTTCATTATAGTCTTTTCCTAAATCTACTCTATCGAGAGACATGGCAAATAAATTGAAGAGTAAACTCTCTCTGACTGGTCTTTGAAGTCTTCAAATGACACTAATAGCTGGTGGCCATGTCATAATAGTCTTGACCTCTTCCTTGCTTTGTTGTCTAGGGCTCTTTCAAAGTTATACCCCATCTTGTTGATCACCTTGATCCCATCTCAACAACATTGGACTCTTTCAACTGACTGCATAACCAAGGTTAACATACAAGAAATCTAAGATATTCATGATTTATTAAAATATAACATTTAATATCATCCAAAGATAAAGATATACTTATACTACATCCATTAAATTCCTATAGTATCACTATAAGAGGTTTTGGGATATAAATGATATGATCAACATTATGACTCAAAAAAACACTATCACAAAGTATATGTTATAAGGAATGTTAAAACAAAGTCTTAAAACACCATAAAATATCTGAAATAAAGATGCCTAAAATAAGCATCATCACTCTTATGGATAAAAATATAAAAATGAATATCATGACAAAAATACAACCACTTTTTTGGGATGTTTTAATGATAACTAATTGAGAAAGAGAAGAGTTTCTATTACTAGAATTCCAAAGAACATTCATAATACTAAATCCTCTAAATAAAAGTGATCAAATTACTCTACTAATAGAATAGTGACAAACCCTACAACTAAAGATTTCTACTCCTTGATGTTCTATTTATGCTGACCATTGTGAATTACACAAACAAAAGTGATTAGGAAACCTTAACTAGTGATCATATACATGATCAACTATGTGATTTATAAAATACCAAAAACATTAAATGACATCTTATTTTCTATATATGTTGATAAAGAGAGAAACTATTCCAAGGTTAGATTTAATAAAAAATGGTTTGAGAGAAAAAATTTTTTTGAAAATTATCCTAAACTAGATTTGAAAGGAAGAAAAAAAATTATAATAGGGTAAATGATTCATTCATCTCATATCTAATTTCATTATTTTAGAGAACTAATTTAATAAGGGATGAGTGGGGAAATTAGTTTATATATATTTTTAAAGGTTTATCTATATTAGAGTTGAAGAGTTTACCACCACTCCATTTGAGCTATCCAATTATCCTAGTAATAGATTATCATATTAGAATAATGCAAGGACACGAGTGAGGACTATAAGTTACTTTAAAATAAGCATAATATTGGTATTTTGTTCTATATTTCAATTTTGAACACACTTGTGTGCCCATGCTAAGATTATTAAAAAGAAAATGACAAAGATTAATCTATATCTTTATGAGATAATTTAGGAACTTTATAATGTAGAGTGAACATTAAGTGTTGATTATATATCTATATCGAAACATTAACTTAACATAGAATATTTGTTGGCTGACAACTGTTGGGAAAATAGGTGTTGTAAACCTTGCATAATAATGTTTATTATTGTAATATTTATTTTATTATGTGAGATACACATGGACATGTGAAGTGTAGAGATTCTTTGGGAATATTCTTGGGGCCACTTGATGGGTTGTATTGTAATATTGGGATATTATATTTTATTCATTTAATATTGGGAAAAACTAAATTAATAAAGTTCAAAATATTAGATGCAGGGTCAATGGGGTAGTTAGCCCATTGTATTAGCACATGGTTTTGTCGTACATGGTTTTGATGTAATATCACTTGGTGGTTTTATGGGAGCTCGTGTCTATAAAAGCAACCACAATTGTAGTTGTTTGGGTTATCCATGTTTAGCATTTAGGGAGATTGGAAGCATGGCATGAGATGTGTGGTTACATTCTTGTTCACATGGACTGTTTGTTGATGGTTGGGGTTTCAAAAGTTGTCATGGTTGTATTTGTAATGTTGCATTGTTGATAATACATGCTAATAAATTCTTTTGGAGGCTTTTTTTTTCCTCATGAAGAATTTCCTAGGGTACATCTTGTGTCATATTTGATGGGTATGTTGTCTATTCTTTGCATATGGATTCTAAATGTTTATTTGATTGATATCTCAATTGGGTTATGTGGAAATTTTCATATGTATGGTTGCAAGTTTCCTTTCAAGTGTTATCAGAGCTAAGGTTTATGGTGTTATAACCCTAGGTTTTGAATCCGTGAATGCATATAAGAGTGTAAGGTAAGGCAAGATATGAGGGTTTTGTGGGTTGTTTATTATAGATATATGACTTTTGGGTTTGTTGATAGATTTTGGATTAGAAAAACAAATAGTGAAATGGGTTTCTAAGTTGTGATTTTATACGAGGGTTCGTAGGCTGAGATTTCACAAACGATCCCATGGAACAAAATGGATCTCATAGATGTATCTATGTTGGCTGAGAAATCAAGATTGTGAAAAAAATTGCTTGATGGTCATATAGCAGTCAAGCTTGAGTCTAGAGAAAATAAATTAATAATTATGTAATCCCATCTAAAAAATTATTTTACAAACTTTGAAGAATTAAAAAACAAAAATAATATATAATAAATTTGGAGGGCCTACGTATTTGGTGATAAATGAAAAAAATAACCAACCAAATCCATCTACATTAGAGGATGGTTTTATCATGATGCCATGGATAGCTTGGTTACACTTTCAATGGGAGATTTTGATAGTGATGATGTGGTGGTGTAGGATTGGTTCCTAATTATTTATTGGTGGTTTTGTATCTTCTTGTCTTGGAGATCTTGGTTTACTTGATGTTATTGACATTTCAGTTGTATGTGTGTAGACCTGGATGATATTCATTTAGGAGATGGTTATCATGATGCTATGGAGAGATTGATATCATAATTTAGTGAAATCTTGTGGTAGTGATGTGTATTCACTATTAGATGGTAGATGATCTTCTTAGTGTGTAGATGTTGGAGGATTCCTTAAATCCTACTATTATAGAAGGTTTTCATATTTGCACCTGTGCATTGGTAGGAGATGGTGATATTCATGATATTTGACGATGTTGACATCTTTGAGGGCTCAAGGAGTCCTTGGTTGAGGTGTGATTTATGTTTTAATTTGGCATGCTATCCTTTTTTTGATAGGATGATTGATATTATGTCATGGTACACTCTTGATACTAGTTTAGAGTTTTGGAATGATATGGTTATTTGATATGTTCATTTGGATCATGTTATTTCCTTGAAGGTGATGGTTAGATCATTTTGTCATGTTTATGTTCCTAATTTTATGGTTGGATATTTGACAATGATATTGATCAATTCTCTTTGTATTGGGTACATGATCATTTGCTTGATTACTTCATGGTGGTGCTACATTTCATTTGGAGTTTGGAATGGATTGATTGGTTATAAGTACTCATGGATAGTTGGAGATATAGGTGATGCTAGTATTCTCTTATTATTAGAGATACATACTGGGATGGATGATAGTTTCAATAGGAAGACTAAGGAGCATTCACCTAGTATGGACTTGAGAGGATATTGTTCTTAGCGCGAGTCATGATGACTTGGATATCTTGAGGAGCATTATCGTTCCCCACTCTTGGTCTACTCACTTTTTTTACTACTTAAGAAGTATTTCCCATTGTTCCTTTTAGGTGCATTATGTTCATGCTTATCTTTCATAGATTTGGATCTTGAGATATGAATAAATTGTTAGTTATGGAGGATTCAATTTCAGAGAATTTTGGCATTGGTTATCTCCTTGTACATTTCTATTATTTTTATTATTATGATGACATTCATTATTGATTGAGTTAGGAGATGGTTTATTAGGCTCATTCCCTAAGATTGGGAATGGTATTGGGCCGATGTTCTTAGTTATGAGAGGATTAGATCCATGTTGATTACATGATATGTATGTTTTTCTGGTCTAAGAGAATGAATGAGTTTGGGTGTCGTTATGACTTTTCATTTAGGGTTTATGGGAGAGATCATAATTGACAGTCGGCATTTAGAGGTGTATGTAGAAGGACATAGTACATATTTTAATTTTTAGTGCTTCTCTTTGGTCTTGGTTATCTTCCTAGATGTTTGGTTTCATATTATATTGGCTTTGAGGTTTTTCGGAGCTATGTGATCACTAGTCTATATTCATGTGTTCTCATGCGGGAGATAACAAGGAGGTTCCTTTATCTCTTTCTTTTGTTGGTTGTGGAGAACATGGGAGAGTATTGTAGACTTTTGGTGAGCGTTATACTTGTAGGTTATTGGTTTACAAGCTTCACATATTATTGTGGATGTTCCTTGATAATACATAGTTATGATTACATTTTATATGTGATGTTATTAGTAGTTTAATTTCACATTAAACATCACCTATGCAATGGGAGTTTCTAGGTGTATATATGCGGCATGCATCGTACAGTTTGGAGCTTATAGTTGCATGTTATATGATGGATATGTTGATATGAGATTAACTTGATATGTTTTGTATACCTTAGAGGTACAAATAGTTGGATGTGTTAGCACTTGTTGTGGGTGATATTTCAACTATGGTGAATGGTTCTTGATAGCTACCTTTGCATTTGATACATTTGGATTGAGTGTTTGTGTTTGCATATTGGTTGAGATAGGACTTATATTCTGTTGTGACAGATTGTGTGGCTTTCTCTTTGGATGGATTCTTATCTATATCTAGTGGCAATGGAATGGTGAAGGGTGAGAGAATTCATGTATAAAATGGTGGGACTCACTTTTTTTCTTGTTGCAAAAATGTGGCTATAGGGATTGTTTCCTTTTTCAGGATGTGGTTACTTTTTGTCACTTATGCAATGTATACAACAAGTGGGAGAATGTTGAGAAAATAGGCATTGTACACCTTGCATGATAATGTTTATTATTATAATATTTTATTTTATTATGTGAGCTGCACATGGACATGTTAAGTGTAGAGATTGCTTCAAAATATTCTCAGGACCACTTGATGAGTTGTATTATAACGTTGGAATATTATATTATGTTTATTTAATAATGGGGAAATTAAATTAATAAAGTACCTAGCATTAGATGTGGGGTCAATGGGGTAGTTAGCCCATGATATTAGCTCATGGGTTTTGATGTAATACCACTTGGTCATTTTGTGGGGGCTTGTGTTTATAAAAGCAACCAAAAGGGTAGTTGTTTGGGTTAGCTAGGTTTAGCATTTGGGGAGGTTCGAAGTATGGCATAGGATGTGTGGTTACATGCTTTTTTTCATGGAGTGTTTTTTGATGGTTGGAGTTTTGAAAGCTTTCATGGTTGTATTTGCAATTTTGCATTGTTGATAATACATGGTGATAGATGCTTTTGGAGGCTAGGTTTTTCCCTCACGAGGGTTTTCCTAGGGTATATATTGTGTCACCTTTTATGGGTATGTTGTCTACTCTTTTCATATGAATTTTAAGTGTATTTGATTGATATCTCAATTCAGTTATATGGAAATTGTCATTTGTATGGCCACAAGTTTCCTTTCAAGATCATGGGTGAACATGAGGTTAGAATACAATTATTCTAAGATAGATATATATTAAATTTGGGTTCTTGATATAAGAAAGATACCAAAAGGGATCTCAAATAATATAGAAGTACCAATAGATCTATTTGTATAAACATGGTTTAGTACATAAATGGTTCCTGTAACGTCGTAAATTTTAACTAATATAATTCACACCTCATGTTCTTGATTCTACTTTAGCATGTCCTATCTCCATCCCCTCTCTAGCTTTTTTTTTGTCCCATTTGCCAAATTTTATGTCATGAACACCATTTGGTGGACCCCATCTTGGAGGTCCCTTCCTCATTTCCCTTTGTGATGGTCTTGTTTGTTGGAGGACCAGAGCATGGAGAACCCTATTCTAGACTAGGGCACCCCAGAACACCTTGGTCCCCCTTGAATAGGCTCCTATTTTAAATGGGGTAAGCCCTTTTATCTCCCCAATGGCTTTTGATCCCTGTGACTACACATGACCATCACAGGTCAGCCTAATCAGTAATTTACCTAGGAAACCCTATATAAAGACATCCTATCAATTCATTTTGAGATAACATGCATACCCCATTATTAATCATCAGGTGTTTTCAAAGATTCAAGGTTGCATTTCAATCCCTCCTAAAATGTGTCTCTCCCATGAGAGTATCTTAGAGGAAGATGATGATAACATAAACATCTTGGACTTAATATTACCTTACCTTCCGAGAGAAGAAGTGTTGGTGGAAATTGATTTATCCTCTGCTACAATTGGTCCTACCAATGAGGGCACATTGGTACAAGAAGAGGTTATGAATACTTATTTCAAAACTCTCCCTTCTAAGGATGAAGCTTTGAATAATTTTCATCTTTCTCCTAAAATGTACCTCCCCCCTGAGGATCATTTGGTGAAAGTAGATAGTATTGTCACTACATTTCCTAGTGATACCATACCCTCTATTCATTTAAATTAATTTCCTACTAGAGATGAAACATTAATGAGTTATGTTTTTCCTTCTCTGAAAGCTTGTCTTACCAATAAAGACCTTGGAGAAAGAGGATTAAATCATTAGCAAATTCCTTGATGCTCCACCTTCTAAAGATGTATCCTTAAATAACAAAGAGCCTAAACAAGTCAATACCATTCATGTTTCTAGTTATGAGAAGCCTAGGTCCAAGAAATCCCCTAATATCTTTAAAAATTTTAAATACATAGCTATTGAAAAGAAACTAACACAAAAAAATGATATTGAAGTGCCTAACATTAGAAATAGTAAGCAAGATTCCAATGTTCTTCTCACTTCCCTTCCTTCACCCCCTCATCTTAAGGAAAATGTTGATGAGGGACCTAATCTTATTGAGAAACTACATGCTATTTTAGCTAAGATTTCCCTTTGGGATTTGATTAAAACTTTACCTTCATACCATACGTTGATTCAAGAAGCCTTACAAAGGGTGATTACTCATCCTTCTTCTAAAGAAAATGATATTAAATTATCACAAGATGAATTTCCTTCTATAGAGGTTAAAAATAGAGATCATCCCCTTAAGATTACTCCTTACATTTATGAACAAAAGATAAGAGGTACTACCTTAATCAATAATGGGTCAACACTTACCATTTGTTGTGTTGACTTATTGAATAAGATGAATTGTGATTATTGTTCTATTCGACATTATCCTCTTTGTGTTGGTGGCTTTGATAATGTTCGTATAGAGTCACTTGGTATAGTCATCTTACCTATCAAAGTGGGACTTGTGACTTTACCTACTCCTATTCATGTCATGCCCAACCATCTTAATTATAACCTTCTTCTAGGTAGACTATGGATTCATGCTAGCATGAAAGTAGTCCCTTCTACTATTCATCACATAGTAAATTAACATATAATAATAATCCTCATAGTCTCATTCATGATGAAGTGGGATGCATTTCCCTCTTTAATACTATGATTCCTTGAAAAACACAATATCCTATCAATGATGCTTCTTTAGCAAAGAATTGGGGTACATTAGACTTTACAACCTCCTTCAATGTGTATAAGATCCCTCAATATAAGAATGAAGCCTTGAAGGAACCTTAAGTATCACTTATCCAAGCTTCTTCTCCTTTCAACAAGTTGTATGTCTTGATAATGATAAGGACTCTTTAGACTTTGACACTCAGAATGAACCTTATTTTCTAGACATTTCAACACATATATTTGTTTCTAGATATAGATACAATGGACATGGTTTAGGATGTGTACAAAAAAATTTTGACGGTCATGAGAAATCTACTTCACACTTTTTCTAAGTGGCCATATGTGTCCAACATCCTCCTTTATCAGAATCCCCTCCCACATTGTCTAATACATTCTTCTTCTTACAACTTCTCATCACAAAAAGAGAGTATCTTGTGTGTGCTTCTTAAATCCAATTTTCTTACTTTCCCTTTAAAAAATCAAAGATAGAATCATAAGAAAAATCAACTTAATCCTTCTTTTTGCAAGTATCATCAAATCCATGGCTATTCTACTAATGAATGCCATGATTTAGCATATACAATTTAACAACTTATTGTAGTTGGTATCATTCAAGTACTAAATTTCAATGAGTTGGACACCCATCTTATTCTTGTTACATAACATTTAAGTTCCTAAATTATGTTTCTCCTCACTATGTGACATTGCTAGCTTATTTCTTAGGGGGCTCATTATCATTCCTAGTGGTACAATTTCAAGTGCAATCATACTTAGTTAGAAACATAGTAGATTTTTTATACTTGTCTCTATTCTTAGGGGGCAAGAATAACCTTTCACTCATTCATCCTTTCTAAGGATCCACTTTTCCTTTGCTATGTCATGTTTTCTTATGATATGATTTTATTCCTTGTGTGAAATGGTTTGTTTTCTCAAGGATTATCTCTTATGAAAGAGGTGTGTATCCTTATCTACAAACTCTTCTTCACTTGGAAATGTATGTCTATTATAAATAAACCCTTCACTTTGGGTCAAAAGTGTGTCATCCTTCATCAAGAATCCCTATCACCTAGCAATAGGAGGAAGGTATGAATTCTTGTTCTCCTTTCTTTCTTTCAGTTCAATGATGTTATTTTTGTTAAAAAATATCTTATTGGAGGTAGATGTGTTTGAGAAAACATCTCTTCCCCTGCAAAGGATTCCCTTTAGACTTGTTTCAAGATATCTCTTTACAACTATCTTTTCCTTTCTTAGAGGAGTTATACCTCTTTGGCTTGGAATTATGTCCATTGTTGAAAGAACAATATCTCCTTGGTGTTGAAGCTATACGTATCCTTGTTTCTATCTACCATAAGACATCAACATAGGACTAGATTAACATCTTAAGTTGGGGGTATTTATGCAGCCTCCTAGTTTCATTTCAATTATTGATTATCAATTTGAGATTATTGGATCCTCATGTTTAATTCTCATCTTATCTAACATTTATGAGATTGTTGCATCTTCATGCCTCATCCTCATTTTATGCATTATTTGTCTTATATGGGGTATACATTTTTTAAAAGAGACCATCAAAGTCTTATATACGAGATGTTTGATGCCCAAGACCAGACACATCCCTTTTTCAATGTCTTATATAGGGTGTACAATCTTGAAACTAGACCAGCAAAGTCCTATACAAGATGCTCCTAAAACCAAACATATCGGTTTTTATGTCATATCTTATATAGGTTGTTGCATGATTAAAACCAGAAAAAACAAATTCTTATATGAGATGCTTAACTCCTAAAACTAGACAACAACATATGCAATAGGGTGAGTTGACTAGCATAACACAACTTGCTAGACCTTTTAGCTCTTCATTTTTCAAGATGAGTGAAACTAGCATAACATAGCTTGCTAGACTATTCTGACTCTCTCCTTCTTCTCATAGATCACTTAGCATAACACAAATTTCTATCTTTTGGCATCCATGTTCTCCCCTTTCTCTTCCCAATGAGATCATAGCTTTGTTATTTGTGGATCATGGTTCATCATTTGATGCATGCTCTTTCTCTTTTTATGTGATTTCTTGTGTTCTTGTGATAAAATTTTGAATGATATTAGTCACCAAGACATTTTGATTATCAAATTCTCTTCAACTAGTTGACTTGGATCCTTTTTGTTTTTGGATCCTTTTTGTTTGGTTCCTTGAAATTAGTGATGTCTTATCTCCTTGTGATCTCTCTCCTAATTGCTCCTCTCTTTCTACTTTGCCACAAACTATATTTCCATAGGCTCATACTCTCGTTAAAATGGAGACTAAATGTAATATCATAAATTATAAGTAGTATAATTTACTCCTCTTATTTGCGCTCCTACTTTATCATGTACCATCCCCAACCCCTCTCTAGGTCTATTTTGGTTCCATTCTCCAACTTTGATGTCATGAACACCATTTGATGGACCCCATCTTGGAAGTCCATTGTAATGCCTACCAAAATACCCTAGTGGTGCAGGAGAACCCTTCAAAGGGCTCCCACCATTTTTTTTGATTGTGTTCTTGCTTCTTTATGAAGCCATTGTATATAAAATAAGAGCCATGTGCTCATTGGTCCTAGTTGAGGTCCTAGGGTCATGAGTCAAAAGTTGAGTTTTTTTTGGAAATAGAGGGTATGTGTGCCTTTGAGGTGTTTAGGGGTCCTAATTAGCATGTTGGTGTCCTTATCTTTTCCCAATGTGGGTCTAGGAGTCAAGAAAAGCAACATTGAGAAAGTTGCTCAAAAGTTGCAGAAGTTGCATGACAACTTTTAAAAGTTGTCAAGCAACTTTTCCACCTAGTGGCCAAAATCCTTAGTTTGGCATGGAAAACCCTAATATTGGAACATAGACCAAGGAGAGGGTAGTATAATTAGTTTAAAACCCTAAGTTAATGGGTTGGATGTCAGATGTTGTATGGCCAAAGCAAAGTGACCTGACTGTGACTGCAATTTTGTTGCCAGTCGGCACAAATGGAGTAAAGGAAGATTGTTAATGGATTGATTTTCATTAAAAAATATGTGGAGTGTCTTGTATGGTGTATTCAATTTCATTTTGAGAATTTAGATTAGGTTTGGATTTGTAAGTTAGGTGTGTTTGTAAATATTTTGTAAATTGCATTCTCTTTGTCCAGTTTTGGACTGGTTTGTGTTAATGGGCTCATAACTCCATTCCCCATTGTGGAACCACAATGAAACCATGGGGAATGAGAGTATAGACCCTGTACTATAATTAAATGCAATAAAGGCCCTTTAAAATGCAAGGAGGCCATTTAAAGACCCACTCCTAGGTGAGACTGGACACTGCCCGGCTAGAAAGGGCTAAGTTGCAGAGGTCTTGGAGAGAAAGGAAGGTAAGAGGAGGAGGCACCCTTTGGAGGAGTTGTAGAGGGGTGAGTGAAGCATCATTTGTGTGGAGGAGGAGTTTCCACCAATCGAGACAAGGTGGAAAGAGCACCAAACCTACACTGTGACCCTGGCAGGCCTAAAAACCCTCTTAAAAACCCTTAAAAACCTTAAAATCCACTTAGGGAAGTGTACGGACACTTGGAGGCCTAAAACCTAGAAAATCCTTGAGTCCTTTCCAAATGAATAGTAGGTCTTTTAGGAAGTTTCATAAGAAAGTGCATCGTTTGTGAGAGGGAGCCCTAAAGGACCGGGTAGGAGGCCTAATTGGTCACAATCCTTCTAGCCCTATTTTGTAGGCAAAACATAAAATAGTGAAATCGATAAGGGGTTGAAAGCTTGAAACCTCTTGGGGGCACATGAATGGGTGGAAAAACCATGTTTTAGACCTGACCTATCCTTGCTAAGACCTAGAACAATGTGGAGCAAGCCAAACCCTTATTAAGCCTAAGTAAGGGTTCTTGAATCCCATGAGTAGGTGAGACCTTAGGAGTAGTTTTTCAACTTGTTGGTGGGTGGATTGGGCAAGGTCAGGGGATTCTATGAGAAAGGGAAGTCCTAAAGACCCTAGGGTGTGGTTAGAACACGTGGTGATCCAAGGAAAGGATCCAAGAGCATAGACTAGGCTAGTCTATCCCAAACCCCATCCCATCAGATTGGTATCAAAGCCAGTAAAAGGTATGTGGATAAATGTGGTGTATGTCAAAGGGAAAAAGGAGGATCAATCAATGTTGGTCTCTATCAACCATTGCCGGTCCCAAATAGGCCTTGGGAATGTATAAGCATGGACTTTATAGTAGGACTTCCCAAGACAAAGGTAGGTATGGACAACATCTATGTGGTAGTAGATAGATTTTCCAAGATGAGCCATTTCATTCCATGTAAAACTACACATGATGCTAGCTATGTTGCACATCTCTTCTTTAAGGAGATTGTGAGGATTCATGGACTCCCTTTAAGCATTTTTTCAGATAGGGACAACAAGTTCATGGGCTATTTTTGGCAAACATTATGGAGGAGACTTGGAACTAACCTCTCATTTAGTTCAGCTTACCATCCACAAACTGATGGTCAAACTGAAGTCATCAATAGGGCGTTAGGCAACTTGTTGAGGTGTTTAACTAAGGAGTATGGGCAGACATGGGACCTAATCATTCCTCAAGTAGAGTATGCATATAATGATAGTGTAAATGGGACCACTGGAAGAAGTCCTTTTGAGGTTTTCTATGGTAGACATCCAAGAGGAGTGTGTGAACTCAGGGAACTTGGTTCCATGGAGATGAAGAGTGGGCAAGCAGAGGACTTCACTCAAACCATCAAGGAAGTCCAAGAGCAGGTTAAGAAAGCCATCCTTGAATCCACTCAAAAACTGAAGGCCAAAATGGATGAGAAAAGGAGAGAGGTTCAGTTCAAGGTGGGTGACTATGTGATGGTCCATTTGAGCAAAGCTAGGATGCAAAGTGGTAAGCCTACCAAACTGCAAACAAAGAGGGTAGGACCATGTAGAATTCTAGCAAAATATGGTGAGAACACTTATAAGATTGAACTTCCTTCAGACTTAGCCATTTCACCAGTCTTCAATGTTGCTGATCTGATCATGTACAAGGGTGAGATAGAAGGGCAGACTAAGAACCAAGCCAAGGTACTACAAGACTTGGATGTGAATGCCTTACCTCAAGTGAAGCAGCCTATAGCAGAGGAGATTTTAGAATCAAGAGTGAAGAAGTCTACTAGACACCAGGTCTACATGGAGCACTTGGTGAAATGGGCAGGCCAGCCTGTATCTGAAGCTACTTGGGTGGAGGAAAGCAAGCTCAAGAAGCTTGGCATTGATCCGACTCTTCTCACTCCCATAATTCCTTAGTTTGTTGTAGAGGGGGAGTATGGTGTAGGAGGACCCTTCAAAGGGCTCCCACCATTTGATTTTATTGTGTTCTTGCTTCTTTATGAAGCCATTGTATATAAAATAAGAGCCATGTGCTCATTGGTCCTAGTTAGGGTCCTAGTTGAGGTCCTAGGGTCATGAGTCAAAAGTTGAGTTTTTTTTGGAAATAGAGGGTATGTGTGCCTTTGAGGTGTTTAGGGGTCCTACTTAGCATGTTGGTGTCCTTAGGTTTTCCCAATGTGGGTCTAGGAATCAAGAAAAGAACCATTGAGAAAGTTGCTCAAAAGTTGCAAAAGTTGCATGACAACTTTTAAAAGTTGTCAAGCAACTTTTCCACCTAGTGGCCAAAATCCTTAGTTTGGCGTGGACAACCCTAATATGGGAACATAGACTAAGGAGAGGGTAGTATAAGTAGTTTAAAACCCTAATTTAATGGGTTGGATGTCAGATGTTGTACGGCCAAAGCAAAGTGACCTGATTGTGACTGCAATTTTGTTGCCAGTCGACACAAATGGAGTAAAGGAAGATTGTTAATGGATTGATTTTCATGCAAAAATGTGTGGAGTGTCTTGTATGGTGTATTAACTTTCATTTTGAGAATTTAGATTAGGTTTGGATTTGTAAGTCAGGTGTGTTTGTAAATATTTTGTAAATTGCATTCTCTCTGTCCAGTTTTGGACTGGTTTGTGTTAATGGGCTCATAACTCCATTCCCCATTATGGACCCACCATGAAACCATGGGGAATGAGAGTATAGACCCTGTACTATAATTCAATGCAAGCAGGGCCCTTGAAAATGCAAGGAGGCCATTTAAAGACCCACTCCTAGGTGAGACTAGACAATGCCCAACTAGGAAGGGTTAAGTTGCAGAGGTCTTGGAGAGCAAGGAAGGGCAGAGGAGGAGGAACCCTTTGGAGGAGTTGTAGAGGGGTGAGTGAAGCATCATTGGTGTGAAGCAGGAGCTTCCACCAATCTATAAAAGGTGGCAAAAGCACCAAACCTACACTGTGACCCTGGCAAGCCTAAAAACCCTCTTAAAAACCCTTAAAAACCTTAAAATCCACTTAGGGTAGTGTACGAACACTTGGAGGCCTAAAACCTGGAAAATCCTTGAGTCCTTGCCAAATGAATAGCAGGTATTTTAGGAAGTTTCACAAGAAAGTGCATCATTTGTGAGAGGGATCCCTAAAGGACCGGGTAGGAGGCCTAATTAGTCACAATCCTTGTAGCCCTATTTTGTAGGCAAAACACAAAATAGTGAAATCGGTAAGGGGTTGAAAGCTTGAAACCTCTTGGGGGTACATGAATGGGTGGAAAAACCATGTTTTAGACTTGACCTAACCTTGCTAAGACCTAGAAAGGTGTGGAGCAAGCCAAACCCTTATTAACCCTAAGTAAGGGTTCTTGAATCCCATGAGTAGGTGAGACCTTAGGAGTAGTTTTTCAACTTGTTGGTGGGTGGATTGGGCAAGGTCAGGGGATTCCACAAGTAGGGGAAGTCCTAGAGACCCTAGGGTGTTTTTAGAACACCTGGTGATCCAAGGAGAGGATCCAAGAGCATAGACTAGGCTAGTCTATCCCAAACCCCATCCCATTACCTAGAGAAACTAACCATCTAATATGAGAATAGAGATAAAAAAAATTATACATCACATAACACATCAAATATACAACTAAATACTTGTGTGCATTTAATATCCATTAAATAATATACACATATTCATGTCACATACATCAACATAAAAGCATAATCATATGAACTCGTTATGCAAGTGGAAATAAATACAACTCTACAATTAATATTCCCTAGGGTACCTCAACGTCATTACTTATAATTTCATCAAGATTATATCCATAGAAGCACAACATCATATTTTATACCATGTTCCAGTGCATTCTAACTCAACTAACATTTCTCTTTTCATGCATACATAAGATACTTCACTAGTCTATCTATCATGAATACATCCATTAATAATGCAAATCCCATTAAACCCCTAAGATTCATTTTAAGAGCACCACTCCAAATGTTCCCGATTCCCAATTACTTATTCAATGTTCTAACATGATTATTCCATTATTTCCATTCCAATTTTTTCTACTATATTCCTGATTCATTTCTCTAATGTAATAGACATTCTCATTACACTAAATGCATATCCACAAAACCAATTCCATTAATGAACAATATCCAAGATGCAACAAGATACAACATTACATTTTCTTACAAGTATTATGATCATGTCCTAATACATCATCTACCATTACATATACATCAACCATTTTACATCAAGAAGCATAGTTGTCAACTACATATGAATTATATCATTAATTATACGAGATACATATGCCATAAGAATGATATACATCAATCTGCTACAAGTATCCATCCATAGTTGAAGAAATAAAAGTCCAAATTATGCATAAGATCATCCAATGAAGAACATCCCAATGGAAGAAGGCATCAAACCACCTGACCATGTGGAACCATAGGAACCACCTCTCTGCTAGGAGATGACACAAGATCCGACGCACTCTCTAGATCTAGGCCGAAACCTAACTACCAAAGGATAACAATCCATCACATGGCTAAAGAAAGGCTGAATAAATCATAAGACTTCCAGAGGCTACTCATAAATCAAGACTGAAGGTGTTAGGACCTACATGTAGGGAAAGTGTGTCATCACATGCTATCACCATCAAGGGACATCCTAGAACTCTGTCCTGACATATGTGATACACATGTGGAACCGTCTCATCCTTTGAGGAAATCAAGGGAGCACAATTTACCCAATTACAAGATCTACCCATACCTCACTTCGGCTGCACTAGCAATCCAACCATGAGATGGGGTACCACATGTACACTTCTTATCTTTTTAAGATGAGTTACTACTACCCAACTCGCCTATGATTAATTTATTATGTTTTCACTTGTTTATTATAATAAACCTCTAATTAGCTATCCCAACGGTCTAGATCTTGGCTCCATAACACAAGGAATCCTAGAATTCCATTCCTCATGACGTCGACAGACTCATGGAAGCCTACTCCCTCTAACATGCACCTAGACCTTAGTAGGGATAAATTTAAGAAACAACCCCTCGGGCAACTGTGTAAAATCCTAGCGAATCAGACATTATTTTTGGGGGGAAATTTTCATATCGATGGCGAATTTTTTTTTAAAATGGGAAAAAAAATTATTTTGTATTGGCGATTTTTTTCTAGGGTACAAAAATTCCATAAGTTTATGGCGAATAATACCTTGTTCTATGGGGAAAATATTTATTGTGGGAGGCGAATAATTTTTGCTAAAGGAACAAATATATAATTGTATGAGAAAAAAATTTTACTCCAAAGGAAAACTTATTTATATGTATTGGCGATTTTTATCCACCACTTGAAAATTATTTAAATGTATTGGCGATTTTTTTCCACCGCTTGAAAATTATATAATTTGTTTTGGCGAATATTTTGTTATTTATGGAAAAATATATAATTTATTGGCAATTTCATGAATTCATTACCATTAATAGACAAGGCACATCACATCACATCACATCACATCAGTACATCACATCACATAATACATTGAGTTCGGACTCTTCACGATGTATCAATAAGCATGACCTCTTTGACATGTGAAGGCTGACACATACCTAAAATATATCAATGATTTTAAACCGTTCGATGATCGTAGATCAATGGCTGAAGTTTTATTTTGGCCCAATTTTCTGAAGAGAACATAGCTCATCAGAAAGTGTCTGGAATGGAATTGGATTCAATAGACACGTATCAAATGTCATGAATCACGATCGATAATTTTATTCATTTAATATATATCTTTTCACTAATTTCAATCCACTTTGTCCCCATGACTTCCAATGTGATACTTGCCAATTTGGTACTGTTTTATAACTATTTCCATTTTCACACAATAGTGCATTTATGGGAAACCTTTGCAGACATATGAAAGATTTAAAATTTTTTATAGCAGTTAATATGGTTAAAGAAGTAATTATTACAATTAAGAGCTTCAACTATTTATATACGATCTCTGCTTCTTTCATCTTCAATTAGCCTTTTCCATTTGGTAGATAAATCGTCGGAGCTCACGGTATTTAAAATTTTAAATTCTTCCTCTGGTTTAGATTTATAGGCTCAGGTTGTTTAATTTGTTAATCTAATCTCTCAAGATGGACACTCCCATCCACTTGAGAAGCATTTCTACAGCGGACCAAAGGGCCTTTCTAGGCTCCATTAGAGACCCAACCCTCTAATCACTTTAAAATGAGGTTGGGTCATTCACCAATGAGGTTGTGTAGATGGTGTTGGGCAGAGAGTTTCTACGAAACAAAAAATAGGTATCATGTTAACACAGACATTACATCCTGCTTCTTAGCGTCTATTCTGGACCTCAAAGGAGACAAGGTGGATATGTTGATGCTATTGCGGAAGTTTTTTAAGGAAGACTTCCTTGGAGATGAAATTACTCTTGTTGTCCTTGCAAAAGTAGGGGTAGGGATACCTTGGGTGAGTGAATTATCCAAGCTTCTCCTCCCTAACCAAATAGTGCCAGTAGCCAGGTAACCGTTTCTCCTAAACTTGAATGTGGAGCAGTTGACACATCACAGGAAATGGGCGCAGATTGGCAGGGACTTCCTCCAAAAATGGTTGCTCCTAGATGACTTTCCAAACTACATGTGGCTTGAAGAATTATCTTAGCTTATGCTATCTGAATAATTCTACATGGAAGGAGGGCCAGAGTCTTAGGGAAAAATTGTAAACAATTCCACTACCTGTGCCCTAGCCCCGCCCCCGTGGGCCCCTAGTAGTTTTTTTTCCTATGTCCTCGAACCCTAACAGGCTTAGTGCCAGTGGCTCACTCATTTTGGATTTTAATTTTTTGAGGGACTCAAGTCTCAGACGTAAATATTGTAAATTTCCAAAGCATAAATATTAATGATAATTTTTCAAATTCTAGTTTGTTTGAGTTTGTCTCTTAGAGTCTTATGGATATAAAAATGCTTTCTATAATTATATTTCATTTTTATTAATTAAAGTTTTTTAAATGTTTTTTGTATATGAGCTACGTTATTTCAATTATTTGTTAAACAATGGAAATAAATTTAATAATCTGATATTTTTTATGTAATGCTTCTTCCTCTATATTTAATATATAAAAATAAAAATTCAGTTCATTCCATTAATTATTTGTACATTGATTATGGTTGATTATAATTTTATAAATATATAGTTAAGATTCTAACTAAAATTCCAACATACTTATACTAAACTAAATTTAACTATATTTAATTTAGTTTTTTTTTATCGGTAAATATTTTTTTCAATCTATTGATTCAGAGATTTCAAAATACAAAATTTGTAGTCCATCACCATTCATAAACACAGATAGAAAGAGATCCATACTATCCACAGTCCAAACTTGTAAATTATCCTACCCTACATCTAGTAGCAGTAAACAAAAAACTAGTTCATGGCTGGTTATCCAACAAATGTTCCAGCATTGATAAAAAGTTTTGGAATTAAAAAACTAATAGTTGAAAACATTTGGAAGCAAACTAAAAAGTACTGGCTGATAGGCCACTCACTCGCTATCCCCCTGGGTCACCTCCTCTTTTCCTTCCTTGGAGGTCGATGCTTTCCCTTTTGCTGCTTCAACTTTCATGTTTGGAATGTAGTCTAAGCATCTGAAGTCGGGGTCGCCCTCCAAACTTACCAGTAGCTGTATGGCCCTGCCTTCTTCAAATCTATCTCTTAATTCCCTACCAACCTCCATCCTTGCCACCATGTGTAGAGCCTTTAGGACTTCATCCACCTTGGTTAATTTCACGAAAAGTTTCATAGCTTCCCACCCCACACGAGCTCATTCACAGCACTGGTATTTGATTTCATCCTTTGGGCCATGAATAAAAGGGAGAAATTCCTCTTGGTCATCCCCTTCCTTAATTTGAATGCCAACTCACGACACCACCCACTCCAAAATTGAGTCCAGGTTGATCCAAAAATCCCCATCTATCAATTTGACCAAAATGAGTTTCACCTTTCCACCTCTAGTTCGAATTCATAGGCCCACCCTAGAATCAAAGAGTATACCTCCATGTTGGTTCGATATCAGTGACGGATATGTGCTACCTCATCCGCAAGGATCAAATGAGCTACCACCCACAACTTCTCATCCTTAAACCGAAATAATCTGATACTTTTCCCAAAAAGGGCACCAATTTATTTTTTGTTCGCAGTGTGAAATTGGACTCCATGGTCACCAAAAATTTCAAAAAACACTTCCTGCAAAAATAATATAATACAAAAGCTACAAGATACAAATTTGGTCTTCTTCAAAACAAAATCTGGCAAGTAGATCAAAAGGTAATAAATTTTGCCTTCGTCTAGGGCGGATAATGAGTGTGGAGGATAAGGCATTAATGTCATGAGATCAGGAAAAAGATTTCTTGCCAACCTCTCCTCCCTTCGTTCGTGCGACTTGTCACATACAACTTCCTTCTGCAACAAACATTCGCCACCTTGACAAATGTACTTGCCACATTTATTCGCTTAACAAGTTGAGAACTGCACATTTTTTAAAAAACTGCACATATTTACTTATTTTTATTATATTAAACTTTAAATTAATATTTTAGATTTAATATTGAATGTTTTCTTTTTATATTAATCTTTTACCTTTCAAATTGTATATCAAAATTTATATTTATATTTACTTATTTGTTTTATTCTAGAAACTATTTTTCAATTTCATATTTTTACAAATAATATTAACATTATATTTAATAGTTATCTCAAACTATTGCACATCTTTAAAATTTAAATGTCTCTTATTATGGGACTGACGACATATAACAACACTCAACAGGTACCATCGTCTGTTGGATGAGCAAAGATCAGCGACTTAGGGTGGATTTCGGACCAAATGTGGGAAGTGAACACATTTGTGAGAACTTCGCCTGGAATTTAACATTTTAAATTTAATTAAATATAATTAAGTCTATAAACCTCTTTTTTCGGAAGAATTTTAAAATGATTAAATAGACTTAAAAAATAGACCCGAAAAGTGACACGAGTATGGTGACGTGCCAGAAAAATGGTAGAAGTCGTGGGACCCACTACATCTGAAAACAAGTACCATCAACCATTGGATGAACAAAGATCAACGGCTTAGGGTGGATTTTGGCCAGAATGTGGGAAGTGAACACCTTTCTCAGAACTTCGCCCGGAATTGAACATTTTAAGTTTAATTAAATATAATTAAGTCTATAAAGCTCATTTTCAGGCAGAATTTTAAAATGATTAAATAGACCCAAAAAGTAACACGAGTATGGTGACGTGCCAAAAAAATGGCAGAAGTCATGGGACCCACTACATCTAAAAACACGTACCATCGACCGTTGGATGAACAAAGATCAATGGCTTAGGGTGGATTTCGGCCCAAATGTGGGAAGTGAAAACCTTTCTAAGAACTTCGCCTGGAATTGAACATTTTAATTTTAATTAAATATAATTAAGTCTATAAAGCTCTTTTTTGAGCGGAAGTTTAAAATGATTAAATAGACTTAAAAAATAGACCCGAATAGTGACATGAGTATGGTGACGTGCCCAAAAACTGGCAGAAGTCATGGGACCCATGACAACTGACAACAAGTACCATCGTCTGTTGGATGAGCAAAGATCAACAGCTTAGGGAGGATTTCAGCCCAAATGTGGGAAGTGAACACATTTATGAGAACTTCGCCTAGAATTGAAATGTTTTAGATTTAATTAAATATAATTAAGTCTATAAAGCTCTTTTTCGGGCGGAAGTTTAAAATTATTAAATAGACTTAAAAAAATAGACCCGTAAAGTCACAACAGGTACCCTGGTCCCTTGTCCGTTGGATGAGAAAAGATCAACGACTTAGGGTGGATTTCAGCCCAAATGTGGGAAGTTTTCACATTTGTGAGAACTTCACACAGAATTGAAAGTTTTACTTTTAATGTCCTTAGAATTTATACTGAAGTAATGAATGTTGTCCTTCGTCATTGAATAGTTATTAATAATAATTAATAAAATTACAACAAGATTCTTAATGTCCTCGGAATTTATACTGAAGTAATGAATGCTTTGTCCTTCTGTATCGAATAGTTATTAATAGTAATTAATAAAATTACAACATGATTCTATATATTTTTCCCTTTAGGTATTACTTTTCTACTTTTTCAGAGTTTTCAAAATAAGAGACTTGTAAATTATAATTGTATTTCATTTCATGGACAAACCTATAAATCGAGGAAGATTCAAAAAAAACTACTAGATTGAGGAATGCAACTTGCAATAGAAACTCTTTGCGCCAATCTAGTGAAATAGAAATTTTGGGTAAAATCTAGAACACCTACATCCCGCCTTTTTTGCTTTTTTTAATCTCATGGTCCAAATTGAGGGTTAGTATTTTCAAGTTTTTATCTAGCATTATTTTGAATTATTAACAATAACGATGATGGGGAAAATGGGAAGCAGTAGTTCAATAGGAAGCAAAGTGAAAAATAAAATGTACCTAACCGAATTGGTTAAAACACCTGGTTTCACTGATGAATGCCATGATATTTATGACCCTGCTATCCATGGTAAAAATCACATCATAGATATTAGATATGCATTGTCTAGTAAGGCGACAGATGCATGCTGGGCAAAATTTACTGTTTTCAACCCAATGTTACAACAAAGAACATATAAAATCGCATCGTGGGATGTTGGATTGGGAAGCATGGTGTTACCTGAAGTATTACCTTGCCCTAATTTTGTCATGGTCTACGCCGAAAATTGTGATGAAGATAAAAAAGCAATTGTCAATAAAAATACAAAAGAGGAAATTCTATCCATAAATGAGGGAGAATTTGCTCGTTTGTTGAACCTAGGATTTGAATCCCAAAACTCAAATGTCCAAATTGACCTTGAAAAGTTGGTAGGGAATTATGAGAGTGTCGATCCAAGTCACAAAGATTTATTTATCAAAGCTCTAATAAAGAGTGGTACTGGTATTGTGTTGGATCAGAATCATAAGCCTCCTTATGATTCTAACTTTTTTGTTCCATGGGCTGGGGATACTATTTCCTTGCTGTCGTTTTGCCTGGGATTGGAAAATGATAGGGAAGTGGGTGCAAGCCTTCTTGAAATAATTTATAATATCCATTGTGTAGGTCAGCCAGTAAGATATAATTTATTGAGCACATTGTAAAATCCATGCAAAAACAATTACTAATGATCAAAAAAGGTTCCTGTAAGACATTTAGGTTCTCATCCTACTTGTGCTATCTCCTTCTATCAAAGTATCATGCTATATTCGAGACCAACAAGCTTCAAATTGTGAGCTATAAGATTGATGAGAAGACTGGGAAGAGAACAAAGTGTCCAGTATATGAATGGACACCAAAGATAAGGATGCATGATAACAAAAAAACTACAACCATTTTGTAGAATTCTTTTTGGCACCAATGTATAATGAAATTACAAGCACTCCAATGCCTAGGCTATCTGTGTCTTGTAGATATTGCATTCAACTCGGAAGTCAAATAGAATTGGCTGACTGGTTCTTCATGGAAGAATTCATTGTGTTAAGGTTTAACAGATCGACAGTAAAACCACATAGACTTCCAATACATGTGACAAAGAGGGTATTTGCATTAGAGTATGTACAGCAATTGGAGAGCACAGATAGGCACTTCCATGGTCAGCAAAAGAAGAGGATATTTCATTCCTTGCCTTTCTCATGTGGAGGGTTCACATTTGAGAGAAAAGAATTCAATGTGGCACATAATTTTTTGATAGTTTTTAACTTTGGTGATGAGGGTCTCTGGCAATATGATCCAATTGGTGTAGTTCAAGCAAAGCTTAAGAAAAATGGGAACTCTTTAGCGTTGAGTCAACATGAAAGTAAACCATTGCTAGAAAAGCTTAGAAAGATGGACTCCTAGGATGAGGTTAAAAAAGAGATGGAGAAAATTGCAGCTAACAATAACATTTCAATAGAAGAAATATCATCACAAATTATGGCATTGCATACACAAAGGACAACAGAGGAGGGCCAGGGCATCCAAAATAGGAGGTCCTACAATTTCTACCAAAAATCTGTTAATCCATCTAAGAAATCTATTCCCAAATCAGTTCTGCATGAATGTAAAGAGAATTATTGGACTCAAACCAAAATAAATGATTTTTAGACTATAAGGAGGAATCTCAGTGAACCAAAGACAAGTGCATAATTTGAGAGCATCAACGAGGATGCAGAGTTTAGCAAATTGTGGAATATGGAGCATGACAGGACTGAAAATGAAGATGAGTATGAGGTTGAGCCCTCTCCAACAACTACTACAGTCTCGAAAATATTAGGTGGAGTCAATAAGTCCATGAAAGAAAAATATAGCAAAGGGGAAAACATTATTGAAAAAATGGGTTTTGAAGGTGGTGGTCTAGGTTCTAGAGGAGAGGGAATTTAGTATCCACTTTAGGTACAACTTCCATCAGGGTCAAAATCAAAAGGTCCTGTTAAACCATTCATTGGACTTGATTCTTTAGATTCATCACAGATACGTACTAGTCATTACCCTCAGGGTCCACCTACATTTGTTTTAGGTTCAAATCCACAACCACCACCACATCATGGTATTCCCATTGGTGGTGAATCAAGTGCCACTGCTACAACAAAATATCTCTTGCAAGAGGCCACTAGTGGTAGATACTTATACTATTCAGAATCGCATATCAAGTGCCACTGACACTACAAAACAATCATTTGAAGCTTCAGATCACACACCTAAAAAAAATTATGAAAACTACACATGAAAGTGTCAGTGGGAGTGGGATGAGAGGGACAGAATCAAGAACTGTTGTTGGTAATCCTAGTCAAGCATTAGTTAAAACCATAGGAATAATTGGAACTGGAGCGTATGGTATTCCTATGTCACCTTTCAAACATTCAATTGCTTCAGCAAGCCCAAATTTTCAATTTCATGATTACTATGAAAAATATGAACACACAACAAAAGCAAATAAAGAAAAAAAGAAAGCATTTCATAGGGTTTCCTTGACTGAAGTTGTAAATGAACAACCTGCAAGGAACAGGGTATTTCCAACATATGACCTACATAAAGATATGATGGAGCTCATGGTTGTTATGCCCCCGACCCCAACTAAAGATAAAAATCCACCACACAGTCAGATAGATCCCTCTGAATTTCAAGTTATCACCCTCCAAATGGATTTTTCCAAAGTACATAATGTTGATAAAATTAGTGTGTCAAAAAGGACTAACGAAGTGGTCTACACTTCACTGCTAAAGGTGGAGAGAGAAAAATAAACTAGAGAAACAAATAGAAAATTTACAGGCAGACCTGGAAAACAAAAAATCAAGGAGGAAAGCAGCAGATAAGAAGTGCAATGATTTACAGAAAAGGATAAAAAATTCATGCTCTGTAGTAGATATTGCAGAATTGAAGGACCTGACACAAAAATTGGCTAAAAGCAGTAAAACAATTGATGAGGAAAGAGCCAGTTTTCAAAAATTATACAAAAGTTATGAGTCTGTTGCTACCGAAATGAGAAAATTACAGGACCTATTGGATCATGGGAAGGAAAAAGAAAAACATTTGCAAGAGGAAGTAGAGGAAGAAAGAAAAAAATGTGCATAAATGAAAGAAGACCTGCACAATACAAATGATAAAATAAAAACTTTGGAGGATAGATTGAAAGATAATATGAAAAATATAACGAAGTATATACAAGAAAATATTTGGCAGCAAATAATGCAGAGGAGTGACAAGCTGTGTGAATGGTTTGAATTGAATGAAAGTCTGAGACTAATTTATATTAAAATCAAAGGGCACTATGAGAAGATCACACATGTTTATTCAAAAGAGGATATGGCAAAAAAGATTTTTAAAGTAGTCTACAGTTCCAGTGACAGCTACTTGGCATCCAAGGGAATTAAGAGCCGCATTGATACCATAGTTAAAACATCATCTATCATTCAAAAATGCTAGAAGCTAAGGGAAACATCAGAAGATATGGAAAATTGTGGAAAAAAGATATTGAAGCTGCAAGAAAAGAAAAATAATTTAATTAAACTTGGTTTGCCTAAGACCGCCGACCCATCAAATAAATTCATTGTAGAAGAAGCTTACAAAAAAAACATGGAGACAAAAATGAAGTCTGATTTAGACTTGCTTCCAAAGGACATAACTCCCCAAAGATTTCTAGAATTCATCCAACCATTTGCAACTCTAAATTCGGTATTGGATGAAACAATGATGTCAATTCAATCTTCTAAATATAGAATGTTGATGAAGTTGAAGTTGACTTTCCATAGTTTACAGAATATTGACCTTCCATCAGACAAAGAGTGGAGCACCCTACAAAAACTGGCACAAAAATCTTAAGAATCATAGTATGTATTGCACAATTTTCTTCTTTTACTCTTAATTTCAAGGTTTTATGCTTTTTCTATTTGCTATTTTGCTAATCCAGCCTATGAATCTATGATGCACAGTGCAAAACTTTAGCAAGTAAATTTGTATTCTCAAATTCTCCCTTGCTTTAACATTTATGCATTTCTCTATTTTTGATTAGTAGGTTTTAGGCACTTCTATTATCTATGTTTAATTTGTCATGGCGTGAATTAATATTTAATTTTGAACTTTTTTTTTGAACAGGAGACATCAAACATGTAGCAGATGTTAAATTGATAATACGGCCTGTGATGGCCATATAAATCTATGTTGAGTTTGTGATTTTGATGTTGAGTCTTCACATGTTGCAAACTTGCATTTTGATCTGAAGTTGTTGTTTCTCACTTATTTCTATAAAAGGGAATTCAGGGTCATTTGCAAACCGTTCTGAAACTTTGTATTCACTTTTGCATTGACATTGGAAAATCACACAGGAGTTGTTGTTGCTCTCTTGTTTCTATAAAGGGAAATTCAGGATCATTTGCAAAGGGTTCTAAAACTTTGTATTCACTTTTGCAATTTGCATGGAGAATCACACAGATTGGTTTATTACTATTGAATGAATTGTATCATATGGCTATATTTTGAAAGAATGAATGAAAATCTAAGTTCTCGACATGTGTATTACTATTGAATGAATTGTATCATATGTTTATGAAATGTATCACACAGATTTGAGACTCAAACATGTATAAATAAACAATAAACATCTTTGTATCAATAAACACATTATGTTTTTTTTTTTATTATGCTATTTTAAATCTAGAAATAGAAAGTTGAAAAATACAATTACAAATTAATATTAAATTCTAATTTCAAAAAGTAATATGGTTTTGTAATATGAATGATGAGATACAGTAATAAGATTAATAAATACCAATCTCTTACAGTTTCCATTCATCCTCATCAAATTCAGTGCTTTCTTGATTCTTGTCTGTGGTTTCTTCACTCTGAGTCTGCATACCTTCATTGAACTGCATCTCAATGCTACCAATAGTTCAAATACATGAGTCAATAGTCCCACTGGAAATTTGGTTTGAAGTGTTTCCCAAACCTCTTCTTTCACATTTGGACCTCTAGATTTGCAGTGCCTTATCATAAGGAAAAGTGTGGACATCATACCTAGATGTATAGAGCCTTAAGCAATTTTCCAAATTTTTATCTAGTTTGTTTCTTAGCTTTGATTTTAGGAACCCCAAAGCACTGAAAAATCTCTCATCTTCCACCGAAGCCAATATCATGGTAAGACATAAATCAATAAGCTTCATATATTCTGGCATTGAATCATGCAACATTGAGTTCTCAGCTATAGCTTTCCAAAGCCTTGTTATGGATCCCTCTTCGTGGGGGTTCTCCATTTTGCCATATTGTTCTTTCATAGTGTATGCAAAATGAGATGATTTCTCTCGAAGATGAGTTTCATCTAATATTCCATTTATAGTTACTCCATTCAATTCTTTGGATATGCAAAATTGTTTTATCAAAGTCAGTAGCTTACTTCGAAAATCAGCTGCACTATTAAGGCTCCAATATTGAGGAAACACAATAGACATGGCTTCAAGTAGGTTGTCAAGAGGGAATCTGCTTCTAATTTGTGAGGAAAGATCATATGCAATTTTATTCACAAAAGTAGTTACAGTATCAACAATCTTGTCAAAATATTCCCTTGTAACTCTTGCTAGTTGCTTCTTGGGGTGCTTTCCTAGTTCCTCGGGGTCGACCATGGCATAGAAGTGCATTGGTATCTCAACTCCCCATACATTGGCACATACCTCCCCGTCTGCACCGATTTGTGAAATGTTATTAGGATTGTTCAAATCTGTGAGTGTCCGCCACTTAACAAATTTTTCATCAGATAGTGTTGGTTGATTTCAATAGTGATTGTCAAGGGTCATGCATGTCATCTTACGCAATGTAGCATATTCTGCAATATAAAGAGCTCTTTTTTGGGCAGCCTTCATAATATTTCTCATTTCCTCTAGCATGGGCAGAAGAGCTGCTAAAGTTAAGAGTGTCTCTAAATTACTTAACCTCCGAAGAAGTTCAGGAAATTTTGGTTGATCTGATTCGTCATGAGTTGTGCGAAATAGTCCAATCAAGGATGGATATTCTGAAAACACTCAATGCACTGGACCATCCAAAGAGATCCATCTGGTATCATTATCCTTGAGAAGCTTGTTCCCATCAATTATTCCATCAACAAAGTGTTGAAATTCCATAAATCGCTTGGGACTTTGACAAAAGTGTGAGCAGAGCTCTCTGATTAAAATTTTAATTTTTTAAACCGAAGCAAACTTGCTCACAATTTGAAAAGCTAGATTCATTCTATGAGCCATGTAGTGAATTATAGTAATGTACGGTGCAAATGAAGTTTCAATCTTTGTACAAAGATCATTCCTGTGACCTTGCATTACTGAAGCTCCATCTGCTCCAACACAAACCAATTTTTTGGCTACCGTCATGTCATCCATACCTCCATATTCAATTAAACTTCTCTTTACTAGTTGAAATAAATTTTCCGTTGTCGCACTCTCCTTCATTTTAGCAATAGATAGTAGATGAGGTTGGTGGGTATGATTCTCTATAGTATAAAAATGCATGCATACCCATGAAGTATTGTCTACTGCTGTAACTTCATCTAAAGAAAATGCAATAAAGTTTGACTCTCTTATTTTTTCCTTTACATCTTCTTTTTCAACCTCAGCAAGACAACTTGCCCATTCCCATCCACTGTTTACTTACCATTGTCTATTAGGATAGTTAGGAACTTTCAAAAAGTGTAATAAACCACTAATTGATGGGAAATCTATCATAGCACACTCTTTGCTCAAAATATAAAAAACAATGCTTAACTGAACAACTTTTCCTAGTTGTTCTATTTGCATTGCTTTTTCAAAACTAGCTTCAATAGAACCTTTAACTTCAGTAGGCTTCATCTATATTTTCTCATGAAAATAATACTCTTCGGCATTCCTCACATGCTTACATTCCTCCTTTGTTTTCCATCTTATCACTGATTTTTCAACCCCATCTATCATTTGTTTTTCATAAACTTTACCCATATGCTTTTCTATGGTGTCAAATTTTAGCTACAACCTAATTTCCTTGTTATGTTTCCAAGTGCAAATCTTACACCTGCATTCTATTGGAGGATCGCCTTCAATTGGATTTTCCACTGGTTCAATGAATGGATACTTTGATGCCCAATTAATTTGAAAATTCCTCACTGACATATCCCACTCCCGATCCTTTTTTGATTGTGGTTCACCCTTTTTTGATATGGCTTTTCTTTTCCCCTTCCGTGCATTATCATCAATGGCATTATCACCCAAGTCAATTATATCATTCCGGCTAACCTGGGTATCTATCAAATAATCTTCTTCAAGATCATCCTGATCTGAGATATCAGGTTCATCGTCATCTTCAACATGCAGTGTAGGTGGTGAATTTTGTACTTGTACTTGTGATGATCTACCTTCCTGATTTTCACCACAATCTTTTCCAATGCCAAAGTATGAAGACAACGTTCTACTTTTTGTTGGCCTCTCATGGCCTTCCTCACATTCAGGTTTCCTACCCCTCTTCCTGTTCGACATCTCCAATGAAATAAAGGATGCCAAAAAACTACCAATTTTTTTAAGAAACAATAATAGACTATAATGTATAATATATGTTTCATTGGCCCTATGACCTACAATCTAGATGTCTGGGGTTTGAATGTCCCCCCCGAGTCCTGACTACTTGGCACTAACGGGCTGCCACTGAATAAAAATGAACTCAACAATGAAAACAAATATAGATAAATTTAGAATAATATTATAACACTTCAAAAATATGACCGCTCACCTTTAGGTCGCTAGCAGTCGCCAATGCAGTCAACAACAATGATTTTCCTTGGTCTGAATCTTTGCTATTGATCAGAATTCAGAGCCTAGAACCCACTAGATTGTGTTGAGATGGATCTGATCTTTGCATGTATTTATACCAATCCTTATATGGCAAATTCCGCAAGAATTTTATATGGTATACAAATATTTGGCGAATCCCACATAACTATATCATGACTTATGTAATTTTCGAGGTGATTATAGGTCATCCAAATACGACATGTAATTTTCAAGGAGATTATAGGTCGTCCAAATAATTGGCGAATACAATATAGTTGGCGAAAGTTGGGGTGAATAGAGATACACATCGGCAAGATGTCGAGCGAATTGGGTCCCTCTAGCTAACAAATCTTCACATGCCTATAGGCAAATTAAGGTCATCTATTAAGGCAACCTCGGAGAGTGTAGGCAAAAAAAAAAAATTTACCGTGACTCCACCATATATTGTATTGGTGAAATAATCGCATAGAAACATTTAATTGCATAAAACATATGGTGATCGGGCCGTGACTTTGACAGAAATTGATAATATTCTGGTGACATGGCCACCCCCAGTCGGTACAAAATATTCGACATTTCCTAGGTCGCCGACGTGAAAAATTTGCCATTGACAAATTATTGCCACTAAAGTAATCTTTGGACCTTAGGGTGACAACACATATATCTCAAAATAATAGCAAGGAGTCTCAACCAATACAATTCACCAATGACATTTACATAAACATATACAAGAACCATAAAGCCAAACATTGGATCAAGAGCCTTATACTATCTATTATACATATAGGCAAGGCGAAAATCCTCTTGCATAGACAAATCACAATCTCCTCTACAGCGAGGCGTTGGTCCTCTTGCTGGAGCCAAAACATGTACCCTTCACAACAAGGAACACTTGTCTTGTTGGAGCAATGCAACATAAACCTCAATGATGAGGCATAAATCAATATTACAATCACCAAATCGATCCCAAAAAAACTTCTGGATTAAGATGATAACATAAAACAACCTCTAGATAAACTCAGAATCAGAAAAACCAATAGAGAAAGCCACAAAATGATCAAAATACATAGACAAGGTAGATTAGCGTATATGTTAGATATTTTAGCGCATATGAAAAATAAATCAGTGCTTGCAAAACATATTGCAGTGCATATGAAACATTATATAGCGCTTCAAATTATTTGATCAGATGTAATTATACTAGCGCATATACAGATCTCCATAGTGCAGTGCATATGAAACATTATATAGCGCTTCAACTTATTTGATCACATGTAATTATACTAGTGCATATGATATGCCGAAAGGCACATTCCATAATTCTTACAACGTATACAGTCAAATAAATGTCGCATACACAAATACCAAAGTGCATACAACACATAAAGTAGTCCATATAACACAGACTGCAAAGACTCAGAAAACATAAACAAAATTAGAACAATCATTAGAAATATTTACAAATCTTTCAATCAAGTCTAAAATTACCCTTAAGGATCCAATGCAAATAATAGCCAACGTAAATCGAATTGAAATAATAAGTAAAGATATAACCCAATCATAGCAATCATCTGCCAACAAGCACACACACAAAAATTTACCTTATGCAAATGTTGTTCATGGAAACACTCCAGAATACAAATAATTACACTATAAATAATTACACTATAGTTCCCATATATAAATAAGTATATTTAATCTTTACTATGATTTTCAATCTCCCAACCCACAGACAGTCTTTCCACAAACACTACGCAAACAATCTTTTCAAAATCAAATTGCAAGAAGAATAAAGCTCCAACATGGAAATTGAAGAGAAGGTCTATGAACAATTAATGAAAAGCAATACAACTAGAAGTCTAGTCAAGCCACGTAATCCAAAAAAAAAATATTCAATCGCAAATAATTCCCGAAAGGCCAACCTGAGAAAATGCACATACTTGAGGCATCTCTTCTGCCTCAATTGTGGTTTGAATTTTACTTGTGCAGGATCCTTCAGAGACAAAGAGTGCTTCGAAGAGGAACAGTTTTTATGATCCATCAGTAGATTAGGATGTGATAGAAACCTTCTGGGATTCATACATGGCTATTTGGCATGTATATTTTGTATATGGATGTACATTTTGTTTGAGTTGGCATTTATGCCATTTTTGTATATAAACATACACTTGTAATTATTTGACAATTTGATATATAAAAGTTGAGATTTGATATAATTTGTTCCTCATGTGCATGTATTCATTCTTTGAAACTTTTTTTTTGAATGTAATAATGAACAATAGCATTCTATATTATATAATCTTGAGATTTGATATAATTTATTCTATCTAAATCTTAGTTGTTAAATTTGGTTGCCTTGGCAAACTTCACAAATTTTAATGACCATAGTTTTGTTGGACACAATGGATCACTGAGAGGGGCTGAATCAGTGATCTAAACACTTTTTCTTCAATAGGAAGATACGGGTAATATATAAAACAAACTGAGTGTGAACTGGTAGCTCAAATAGTGCAAACAGGGTGTGTGAAAGGACTTGCTAAATCATTAACATGACACATGCACAATAATATATCACATAACACCAGATATATATGAGGAAAACCCAGTGTGGGAAAAACCTTGGTGAGAATAGCTATTGGAGATCTTCTACTCCAATCCAACCTCACAATGAATCTCTGATTATAATATTTAGAGCACCAACCCCTAATTTATGAGCACCAACTCAAAGGAGCACCAACCCCTACATAATTTATAGGCTACAACCTAAAGGAGATACAACCCCTGCACTAAGAAACAACTTAGTGAAAACAATATAAAACTCAGTTATACAAACGAAATCACTGTTGCAATTGAAGTTTTGCAACCTTACAATATTATATTTTGTCGGTTTCAACCTTACTGGTCTGTATTCTCTCCACCCACTTTGAAACTTTGCTTTGCTGATAAATTTTCTAAGTCCTCTCTCACAATGTCTTCACTCTTCAACTCACACTTGATCACTCTTCATCAGGTACAACTTTTGTTGGTTTGTCACCTTTGTGGTCTATGCTCTCTCCACCGGTTTGTTCCTTCTACTGATTTATCCTGCTTCTTCTTATCGGTCTAGTCTTCACTCATAAACACTTCAAGTTTTTTATCTCTTCGTTACAGTGATTTCACACTTGCCTTTCCTTTGCAGCAACACCAATCACAGTCTCAAGTCATCATATTTAAACTTGAGCTTTCCTACCAAGAATCAATCCAAACTAAGGGTGGTTAGGGTTTCCTTCACCCAACCAAATCTGCATCAAATCCAATCCAATCTGCCTTGGATCAATCACCTATACTCGAGGAATGCATCTGTACATGTTTTCCATTATGCAATGCATATTTGCTAAAGATAGCAAACTCAATCATGATCCTCGGCCTTGAAATTTGTTGACTTATTTAAGACCCAGTTGTTTCCTTTTTGAGATCCTCTTGCAGTCTGATTTCTTTGCTTCGATCCAAGTGCCAACAACTCCCTAATCTTTCTTTGTCACTCTTTCTTCCTTGAGTCACATTAATCTGGTATCATCCTGTGATTTGTGGCTATTTCAATAATGTCGACTTAGTTGTTTCAACAACCATGTTGATGGAAACTTCACCGACCTCTGCATGTTTGTCACCTCAACTCCACATGGCATCACATCGATCATACACTCATCTCACCGACACAAGGTCGGTTTAAACTTGAACATTCATCAAAACCATATTGGCATAAGCCTTTTCCAGTAAGACCTTCTCCTCCTACTAACCGGTAGTGCACACTACACCGGTAGCCCATCTTCACCTCCGGTGGTTTTTTATCATTTTAACATTCTACCTCTTCATCATAAACAAACAGCCAACCTCCTGACCAGTTTATTCTCTACCAGTTATCACTCAACATGCTAACACACACATGCATCTCACCTCATACCGGTGAAGTCACTAATAGTCTCAATAACTACTTGTCTTCCACCATACCGGTTGACAAGCCTTCATGTTAATCTTCCTTATGCCAGTTCAATATTCTTCATACCAATTTGACATATTTCTACCAGTAGCCTATAATACCAATCAACATCAATGATAACTCAATGCCAACAATCTCCCCCATTGGCATTGATGTCAACATTGTCTTCTTTTCAAGTTTCTCTCCCCCTTTGACAATAATGGCGAAGGGAACCTTAGTCTAACACCAATAATATTTATCTTGACTACACCCAGTTAGGACACAATCTCCCCCTGTGTCCATGCTTCATGATTCAAGAGTCATAAGAGAGTAAAAATGGTTGACTCCCCCTGAATCATGTATTATCCTATGCATTTAAGTGCTGGCGGATGGTGGGACAACTCCCATATTTTGTCTGAAGTACTCAAATGGACCCAAAGGAAGTGGCTTGGTAAATATGTCTGTAATCTTCTCTCCTATTGGAACATATTCTACTACGACCTTCTTGTCTGCTACCTTCTCCCTCAAGAAGTGATACTTGATTGCAATGTGTTTTTTTCTTGAGTGCATTACTGGATTCTGGGAGATGTTGATTGCACTTGAGTTATCACACCAGATTGGAATAGGTTCTGGTATCTCCACCTGTATGTCTTTCAGTGTCTGTTTCATCCATAAAACTTTTGAACAACATGTAGCAGCTGCTATATACTTTGCCTCAGCTGTAGACAATGACATTGAATCTTGCTTCTTATTGTGCCATGATACTAACATGTCTCCTAAGTAGAAAGCACCTCCACTTATAATTTTTTGGTCATCAATACTTCTTGCCCAATCTGCATCAATATAAGCCTGCAAAGAGAAGTCTCCTTTCTTTGGATACCACAAACCATAGCTGACAGTACCTTGCAGATACCTAAAGAATCTTATGACTTCATTTAGGTGAGACTATTTAGGAGCAGCATATCTCTAGCAGCTATTCTCACCGAGGTTTTTCCCACATTGGGTTTTCCTCGTATACATCTGGTGTTATATGATGCATTCTTGTGCATGATTCATGTTAATGTTTTAGCAAGTCCTTTCACCTAGTACACATCATGAGCCTTGAGCTTTCCATTAATATTCAGTGTACCCCAACCTTTGATCTTGATGGAGGAGTTGTCACCAAATCGGACTGAACCACCATTCCAATCATCAAGATTGATGAACTTTTTCTTATCTCTAATCATGTGATTTGATCAGCGACTATCAACTACCCATATATTCCTCCTTTCAGCATGTAGAGCAGTTTGCACAATCAGGCTGAACTCTATCTTGTTTTTCTCCTTCTCTACCCAAACCGTTCTCTCTTCTTTCTTTTCCTCTTTTGTCACTTTGTGTTCCGGTTTTATTTCTAACTTCTCATCCGGTACTATTTTCTTTTTCTTTTTGGTTCTCATCTTACAATACCTTACTATGTGACCAAAATTTTGACACTTATAACATTTCACATTAGCACTGTAAGATGTACTCAATGCATTCTTGTAGGACATTTGCATATTACTTCTACATTCATAACTCTTGTGACCAAACTCATTGTAATTATAACATGTGACATTTGTACTTTTTAATGTAGCAAATGAGTTTCTACTCTCAAAACTAGGGTTGACATTCATTTTCCTATAGTCATCCATTCTATGACCGAACTTATTACACCGGTGACAATAACTATGAAAATTTGAAACATACCGATTAAGTTGTCTTGAACCTGCAACCGATTTCCTCACTTGGGGTCTTCCTTTCATGCTGCTAACTCTTGTGAATCCTTCATGATCCACACTTGCATTTATGGTCTCCGGTTCATTGATTGAGTATACCAGTTTTTGTGGTGGTTTCTAGCAGCATCTGCATATGTCTTCTTGTCAGTATCCTTTCTTACTGTGAATGTCTTCTTCTATTCACCTTCATTTGAAGAAGTGAATTGTATCTCCTTATCGGATCTGTCTTTTTTCTTTTAAATTTGACCTTCTTGAAAACCTAAGCCACTAGTATCTTTAGATAGCTTCTATTTGCTCAACATCTTATCCAGGGCTTTAGTGTTGTCTTCATATTTGCTTCTAATTTTATTTCTTCCTGACTTTTCTCTAATTCATTCCGAAGTTTCACTATTTCTGCTTCCATATTTTGATGCTCCTTTTCCTTTTCACTCAGACCGGTACTAGTGACTTCAAACATCCTCTTGTCGTCTTCCAATTGGAGTTTTAGATCTGCAATAGTTTTCTTGGATTATTCAAGAGATTGCTCCAATAACTATTGTTCTTCAATTGCAACCCTTTTTACATTCTTCAAGTCTCTTTTTGTTTTCTTTAGCTCATCTAAGGAACTAATGAGCTCTGCTTCAAGGTCTACTTCTCCTTCTTGCTCTTCCTCTTCTCCTTCTTCAGGTACCAAAACATTTTGATCCATGAAAAGGTTTTCTATGACTTCATCTCCACTGAAACAGTCATCTAAGGCACTTTCCTTGTCTGTGGTCTCATTTCATTTGTGTAAATATTTCTCTTCTTCCGATAGCCTCTTCTACCATGGTGGTAGACATTCTTCTTCCTATCATTTTCATATGACCTGGTACCACTTGATTGATCATCTTCATTCTTATCACCATAGGGACATTTAGCAGCAAAATGTCCAATCTTTCCACAGTTGAAACATTTCAAAGGAAGCTTGCCTTTGTATTTTCCTTAACCCTTCTTAAAGTCTTCTGACAAATTTTTCCATGATGTCATTAGAGGATTTACCGGTTGCATCATGAGAAAATTCTTCTTTTCCTTTTCTTGATGTTTTGAATGCAACTTCTTTCTTCCCAACAGTCCTCATCTCATAAGCAGTTAGGGAACCATACAACTAATCCATTGCAAAGACTTTTAGATCTTTTGCTTCTTCTATTGTTGAGACCTTTGTATCTGTAGCGTCCTAAAATTGCGACACTTGCAATTTCGACTGCATTTCGGTATTCACGATGGCGACGCAACACGCAACCTGAATGGAGACCCCAAAACTTGCTCGCGACACTGAAAACTGCATTTTTCAAGCACCCTGGCCTGAACCTCCTTGCACCCTGCTGTCCCGGGAGGTGGGACCAGAGTGCCCAGCGCCCTGGTCTTCCAGGACCAGGGCACCCAGCGCCCTGGTCCCCAGGACCATGGCGCCCAGCGCCCTGGTCCCTGGGTCCTATTTTGGGCCCGGTCTCCTAAGGGGCTCGGGTCTTTTTGTTTGCAATTTGGAAATTACATTTCCTGGTTGGCCTAAGGTCGGGAAAATCAGTCTATCAGCCCTAATTGACAAGTATATAAACTACATTTTTCTCTCTCATTTGTAAGAGAAGACATACATAAGGGAAAAAGCGTGGAAACTATACTCAAACATTCAAGCATTCAAGCATTCAAGCATTCCTTCAAGCAATTGATCATTTCAAGTCTCCATTCAAGGCTAAGTGTTGCATTCAAGTCAAGGATTCAACCATTGAAGAGGAGATCACATACTACATGCTACAACATACAACATACAACATCTATACCTTCACACATAAGGATACAAACATCCTTAGAACAAGGTATTAGTACTTGTTTTACAGTCATTTACATTTACAGCTCTTGCTCATTTCTTGGTTAATTCCAAAACCGGGGTTTGACCTAAAGGCAAACCCCTAATCCCTAACCCCCCAATCGTCTTCGCTTTTCTGTGTGTAGGTTGCAGGTACGCGGCTGAAATTGAAGATCTGGAATCCTTGTGCAGAGACGAACAGATCCCCCTTCGTTTCGCGGATTTTTCGGAGGACCGTGGCGCTGGGCGCCATCGTCCCGACAACTTTTTCTCAAATTTGCAGGACAGCGCCGTATCGACATTCTACTACTAATTCCAGGTCCGCAGCTTCATCCTATAACCCGAACTCAGTTTATAAGCGAATCTTTATGACTTTCTATGTATTCTTAGCTTAATTTCCTTAACAACATTCTTTACAAAAGAGGGTAGCCTTGCTTTCCTAACCCTTGAAATTCATTTAGCATCCAATCTTACATTGTGTGGGATTGGATCTTATGAGTTTCAACCCCTCTTTTGAATGTAAAGTCTCTCCCCTAAGTGAAAACCATCGAATCCTAGCAAACCTCCCTTCTCTCTCCTCGGAGTTGGAAGAGGGGAGAACAACTAGGGTTCGATCGTGATTTTCCGCTTTACATTTTGGTGAACCCGACGTGAACATCCTTTCTGATTTTTCATGCTTAGATCTGAAAAAATTGATTACATTTCCATGTTTGATCTTTTGCAAAATTTTAGAGGTGATTGCATAGAAACCCTAAATTTTCTTTTTAGTAATTGAACTTGCGAAATGTCTAAATGTTAATGCCTGTTTCAGATCTGCCCTTCTATTACAAATTTTCAATTCATATTTGTGCTTTAATTCTGAAAATTAAGTGGTTAAGTGTCAAAACCCTAATTTTTGAAACCCTCTTAATTCAACCTTTGTCCGACAATTTGACCAATCAAAACATCTCCAAATCAGCTGTAACTTTGGATTCTGCAATAAAATCACAATATCCTTCATCCCTGAAAATTTGGAAAAAAGTTGCGAGGACCGTGTTGCACTCCGAGCGCCATCGTCCCCGACATTTTTTCCAAAATTTCAGGAGCGAGATCTTGCTGTATTTTCCTGCTAAAATCCAGAATTTTGGCTGATTTTGTCAATTATAACACTTTCAAAATTACAGTCAAAGTTGGTCTTGCGATTGCTTGGTCTAAGGCTTCTAATCATTCAAAAATCATTGAAATTAAAATTTTGTGTCAAAATTGCGTTTTTATTATCATAAATCTGAAAATTGTGTTTGCATTCATTCGAAATTTCAATGCTTTATTCAAATTCTTGCATTTTGTGACTTTTGAAATTAAGTGTTTAATTACAACAACTTCGATTTCCGCTTTCAAAATTGAATTTTGCGTGAAATTGAGTCAATTTTCAAATTTCAAAATTTGCATTGCTCTTGACATTCCCTCTAAAATCATAAAATTCAAAATTTCAGTTTCCCTCTCTTTTTCAAAATTCAAATTTTGCATTTTTCGACAATCTTGATAGGGTTCAATTTTGAGATTGCAACTTTAATTTGGCCTATCTACATATCGTAAAATCACTCAATTTTTTCAGATAAGCTCTAAAATCATCATACCTTTCATCCCTGCAAATTTTGAAAAAAGTTGCAAGGACCGTGTTGCACTCCGGGCGCCACGGTCCCGGACATTTTTTCCAAAATTTCGGGAGACTGTTGTGATTGCATTTAACAGCTTAAATCCAGAAGATTGGCTGATTTTACTGAAAATTGCTACCTCTAAATTCAAAATCTTCTCTCTCTTTCTAGTGCATGATTTTTACAACAATAAGCCCTACTTACACTATTCCCATTAGACGAAGCCGTAGAATTAAGTCTTTCCGAGGTTTAACTACTGAGGAGATGGAACCTAATTTGAATAGCTTTTTTAACGAGGACATGGGTAATTCCTCTAATCCTCCTAATGATGAAGAAGCTCTCCATGAGGTTTCTGTAGAACAACTTTCGAAATTAGATAACCAATTTGACGATTTTCGACAATGGATGTCTCAAGAATACCCTGATAGTCAAGCTCTTCCTTTAATTGAGGGTCTAAAACATATGCTTCAAAGTGATAAGAATGGAATTGATATTTTGTGTGGTATTGCACACATTGTGGGTTCGAATGTGATGCCTATGAAGAGTTGTGCCGAAACCTTAGGTTATACACAACCTCCTACTCAAGACAATCATTCTATTCCTTGATGACTCCTATTGCTAGTATACCTACTTTTACATCAAACATAATGACTACTTCAACACAAGACATTGCTCCTATGATCACCAGTCATGGGGGCAACCCTTCTTCTTCAATTAACCCTCTTCCTTCATTCAATCCGACTTCTTCATTCATTCCTCTAATGAGTGTTCCTATTACATCTTCACAAATGAACATGACGCAAGGGGGCAATTCATTTAACCATTCCATTCCTCCTTGTAGTGTTCCTCTTGTCCAATCATCTCCTATGACTAATTATCATAGAGTCCCACCACCTTACTCTTTACCTTCTTTCAATAACATAACACCTCCATCTCAATCTAACACACCCAATATGAATTCTTCGACCGAAGCGACCATTAACAATCTAGCACAAACCGTCTCTTCTTTACAGCAACAAATTGCCTCTATGAATCAATCTAAGTTCAGTGTGCCCACATTTGACGTTGCGAGCCCACTTTCTCTTGACATTGTTCGAGCTATCCCTCCTAAACATGTTGAAATCCCGCATTTGGAGCTTTATAATGGTAAAGGAGATCCTCTAACACATGTTAAGACTTTTCAAACAATTTGTACTGATTTTGCTTATGACCAAAGGTTGCTTGCAAAACTGTTTACTAGAACATTAAGAGACAAAGCCCTACAATGGTATTGCTCATTGCCTTCTTATTCTATTGCTTCTTTTGAACAACTTGCAAATGCTTTCATTCAACAATTTCAAAACAATATAAGTCCTAAAGTTACTTTGATTGATTTAATGCATTGTAAACAAGGTGTTAAAGAAAAAGTGACTGATTTCATTGGTAGATATAAGCATTTGTATGCTCAAATTTCTTTTCCAGTGCCTGACAATGATATTCAAAGAATCTTTATTTCTAATTTACAAAAAGATATTCGAGACAAACTTCTGTTTTCTGAGTTTACTTCTTTCCAACAGTTGTGTGCGACTCTTCACAATTATCAACTGACTGTGAGTCAAATGGAACAATCACATCCTATGGCTCCAAGTGATAAGGGTGATAGCAGTCAACAACCATTTGGGAAGTTTAAACCGAACAGAGATTCCATCAAATTCAATGAAAACATCATCAACAACAATGTGAATGCAACATCAGGTGTGCCTCCTATTTCTAAATTTTTCAAGAGAGAAAGAAAGTATACTCCTTTGAATGAATCATTGCATAGTATTATGAATAAGTTATTGGAACAAAATGTGCTTACTCTTCCTCCTATAAGACAAATTGATCCTGCAAAGATTACTTCACCTTATTTTGATAACAAAGCCTTTTGTCAATTTCATCGTCAGCCTGGTCATGATACTGAAAAATGTTTTTCTTTAAAGGGTAAAATTCAGGATTTGATTGATAATAATACTATTTCTGTTTCTGGAGTGAATGATAAAGGCAACACATCTGTAGCTCCTCCTAATCGAAATCTTCAGATTTTCACTGATCCATTGCCTTCTCATACCTCTAATGCGATTGAGGCTAATGATTCCTCTCTTTCATCTGATGGTCTTGTGTCTATGACCCCGAATGTGATTAACTTTGTAGAGCAGCAAGAAATCCCTGAAGAACCTTCCATCACATTTGATTCCAGTGAAACCATTAGGGCACCTGATGGTCCTTTATACATAGTTGCAAAAGTCAAGAATACACCTTTCCGTGGAGTGCTTATTGATCCTTCGTGCATAATTAATGTTATTACTGAAGAATTTCTTTTTACTTTGCAATTGAATCAAGTGATCTATGACAAAATAGATGTGATTGTGAAACTATTTGATGCATTTTCTTCTCCTGCAATTGGTTCTATTACATTGTCTATTGAGGTCCATAATAAATCTCTTGATGTGAACTTTGCTATTATTCCATCTTCCGAACAATTTCATGTGAAGCTTGGCTATCCTTGGCTATCTTCCATGAAAGCTATTGCTTCTCCTATTCACAAGTGTTTGAAATTTCCCCATAATGGTGAAGTCGTTACTGTCAATCATAGTCTCTTTAAACCAGCTGAAAGAACTTCTAGTTTTCCTATAGATTACTTTTGGCCTAAGCAATTCCAATCTCTTCCTCCGCGAAGTGATCATCTTTTCAAATCTTATCAAAAGTGGAAAACAAATATGATCTTATCTCTAAGTGAACCTAGAACACCTAAACTTGACATTCCTATCATTCTTGAGAAGGAAGTTCTTCCTTTGAAAGATAAAACTAATGTCTTTCCTCAAGAAGATTCCGAACCCATCCCTATGGATGTGACTATGTCTATGCCTAATAAACTTCCTGAGAGTAGACCTATACCTCCTCGTCATGATGGACTTGGTCTTCTCCCTAAACCAAATATTCTTCCCTTATATGGAGCAGTTCCTCCTCCTTCTTTTTATAGAGAGAAAAGACCTTCTTCTTCTCCTATTATCCAGCCTAAGAGACCACAACCTAAACACCCAAGTGCTAAGGATGAGAACATTCCTCCTCCTCAATCTTCTCCACTTCCTACTAAGACTAGATGAAATCGTTCTGCACGTGAACGCCGACGAAAGCGTCGTCTTAGAGCTCAGGCAGCTGCTTCTCAAACTTTGCAATCTCCAAAAACACCTTCAACAAGCATTATTCCATTTTCTCCTCAGCCGGACATTGAGCCTAAATCTCCTAAACATAAGATGCATGATGGTCTTGAACCTGTGCGAGTTAAAGATCCTATTTTTATAAATCTTGATGACGATATAGATGAAAATGTTATGCATGATGAAAATGTTACTCCTCTTGCTTCTGATAGTGAATATGAACTTGTTGATGTTGATAACCATTTATCTAATGAATTTTCTAAAGCACTTATCCTAGCTCCTAGACAAGAACAATGTGGCTCGGAACATGAACATAGCCCTTGTTTGGATCTTCTGATAGCTCCATCTGCTGTGTTGGATGTTCCTCCTCTAGCGTGTTCCCTGCCTTCCCGAAACATTGATCAGCAAGATCGGGGGGTAGATGACGTGCTAGACTAGTTACATTAGCATAGCAGATTCTCTCCCCCTCTCTTTTGTTACTTCTTCTATATGTTATTCTCATTCTTCTATTTGTTGTCCTTGGTGTTGTCTACTTGAGGACGATGCAAAGCATTGAGATCTCTCGGTCTCTCTCATGTTGACTCAAAAGACACATGTGTTCCCTTCTTCTAGGTGACCTTCCTTGATTGGGGAATGAAGAACAATTATGCATACATACATATGATATATATACATGAATTATCATACAGCATACTGACCCCGAGGAAAGTGAAGTCACCTTGTGCTTTATGTTTTGTGTCTATTATCCTTGGGTTTATCTCACACTTGGGGGCTAAATCCTTGCGATAACGTGCTCCTTTCTTATGTGTATCACTACGTTAAAACAATCACCCCCGGTGAGGCGTGTGCGATCGCTTTAACGTAGGGGGGCATACATCCCGTTCATATCTTTTCAAGATACTTGAAAATTTCTTGGCAAATTTAGCCTTGCCTTGAAAATTTTTGATATCTTTCTTGCATGACTCATAGTGAGGGAGCCTTACTACTGACAGTCATGGTTCTCCCTCATGATCTTCCCTTTTACTTTGTCAATCAAAGTCGTAAGATCCTTAGTCCACTGGGGGCTTGGTGTATCTTGCCTCCTTGACGTGGTGAAAGTCTTTCAATGTTGTTTCCTTGTACTTTACCAGAAGTATGAGCATACATACTCCCGCTAAAGTGGGGGCTAAATGTAGCGTCCTAAAATTGCGACACTTGCAATTTCGACTGCATTTCGGTCTTCACGATGGCGACGCAACACGCAACCTGAATGGAGACCCCAAAACTTGCTCGCGACACTGAAAACTGCATTTTTCAAGCACCCTGGCCTGAACCTCCTTGCACCCTGCTGTCCCGGGAGGTGGGACCAGAGCGCCCAGCGCCCTGGTCCTCTAGGACCAAGGCGCCTAGCGCCCTAGTCCCTGGGTCCTATTTTGGGCCCGGTCTCCTAAGGGGCTCGGGTCTTTTTGTTTGCAATTTGGAAATTACATTTCCTGGTCGGCCTAAGGTCGGGAAAATCAGTCTATCAGCCCTAATTGACAAGTATATAAACTACATTTTTCTCTCTCATTTGTAAGAGAAGACATACATAAGGGAAAAAGCGTGGAAACTATACTCAAACATTCAAGCATTCAAGCATTCAAGCATTCCTTCAAGCAATTGATCATTTCAAGTCTCCATTCAAGGCTAAGTGTTGCATTCAAGTCAAGGATTCAACCATTGAAGAGGAGATCACATACTACATGCTACAACATACAACATACAACATCTATACCTTCGCACATAAGGATACAAACATCCTTAGAACAAGGTATTAGTACTTGTTTTACAGTCATTTACATTTACAGCTCTTGCTCATTTCTTGGTTAATTCCAAAACCGGGGTTTGACCTAAAGGCAAACCCCTAATCCCTAACCCCCCAATCGTCTTCGCTTTTCTGTGTGTAGGTTGCAGGTACGCAGCTGAAATTGAAGATCTGGAATCCTTGTGCAGAGACGAACAGATCCCCCTTCGTTTCGCGGATTTTTCGGAGGACCGTGGCGCCGGGCACCATCGTCCTGACAACTTTTGCTCAAATTTGCAGGACAGCACCGTATCGACATTCTACTGCTAATTCCAGGTCCGTAGCTTCATCCTATAACCCGAACTCAGTTTATAAGCGAATCTTTATGACTTTCTATGTATTCTTAGCTTAATTTCCTTAACAACATTCTTTACAAAAGAGGGTAGCCTTGCTTTCCTAACCCTTGAAATTCATTTAGCATCCAATCTTACATTGTGTGGGATTGGATCTTATGAGTTTCAACCCCTCTTTTGAATGTAAAGTCTCTCCCCTAAGTG